>NC_068457.1:10884544-10989544 GCF_023373465.1 Oncorhynchus keta | reverse complement strand
ACACATAGCTAGGCCTACATGTATATGAAGACTTGAGTTAAACTAGAAAGGTGAGAGAAGACACTGGACAGAAAGAGGCTCATGAGGGATAAAAGTGAGAAGCTGTGTTATATTGATGACAGGGCTGAGAGTCCAAGGGGCTGGGAAGGGACAAAAGCACCGCTCTTTTCTTCGCTGCAGTGGAGAGAAACTTTCTGAAGGGCAAGAGGTTGGGAGGTCTACACTGCTCCTGTCCTGAGAGGGTTACGCAATCACACTGTCTTAAGCTCTGTCTAGACCCCCGTCCACAGCACTGATAATACTTTGTTAAACTAGCCAGTTGGTCATTTTAGGAAAAACCCTTTAAAAAGGTCACAGACATCTGCATCTGCACCTTCATCTCATAACCTGTTAACATGGCAGCCATATACACGATCATAGATATTCCACGATCATAGATATTCCACAGACGGCAATAGAACAAAGTGGCCACTATCACTTACTGAGTGAAGTGATGGCATTCTCTCTTTGCAGTGGCAGTGATGGTGTTTATCGGAGGAAAAGGAGAGGAGGACAGATAGCGAGAGAGAGAGAGGAGAGGACAAATTGAATGAGAGAGAGAGGAGGGATGATAGAGAGCAAGAGAAATAGTGGAGGATAGAGAGGGAGCGAGAGAGGGGATATATAGCTAGCTGGAGAGAGAAAGAGGGGGAAGACAGACAGACAGACAGACAGACAGACAGACAGACAGAGACAGACAGACAGACAGAGAGAGAGGAGGAGAGGGAGACAGAGCCAGAGCGAGGGGAGGATAGATAGAGAAAAAGAGAGCGGGAGGGGAGGAAAGATGGAGAAAGGTAGAGAGAAAGAGGGAAGGATAAATAGAGGGGAGGATAGATTTTTTTTAAAGGATAAAGAGAGAGAGAGAGAGAGAGGATAGATGGAGAAATTAACCTGGAGAAGAGTCCCCTGAGCAAGCTGGTCCTCTGTTCACAAACATAAATAGACCCCACAGAGCCCCAGGACAGCAACACAATTAGACCCAACCAAATCATGAGAAAATAAAAATAAAATGACTTGACACATTGGAAAGAATTAACAAAAAAACAGATCAAACTAGAATGCTATTGGGCCCTAAGTACACAGTGGCAGAAAACCTGACCACTGTGACTGACCCAAAATTATGTGCAGTCTCAGTGAGCATTGCCTTGCTATTGAGAAAGGCCGCCAAAGGCAGACCTGGCTCTCAAGAGAAGACAGGCTGTGTGTACACTGCCCACAAAATGAGGTGGAAACTGAGCTGCACTTCCTAACCTCCTGCCAAATGTATGACCATATTAGAGACACATATTTCCCTCAGATTACAGACCCACAAGGAATTCAAAAATAAATCAGATTTTGATAAACTCCCATATCTATTGGGTGAAATACCACAGTGTGCCATCACAGCAGCAATATTTGTGACCTGTTGCCACAAGAAAAGGGCAACCAGTGAAGAACAAACCCCATTGTAAATACAACCTATATTTATGTTTATTTATTTTCCCTTTTGTACTTTAACTAATTGCACATCGTTACAACACTGTATATATACACAATATGGCATTTTAAATGTCTTTATTCTTTTGGAAGTGAAATGTTTACAGTACATTTTCTATTGTTTATGATCCATTTCACTTGCTTTGTCAATGTAGGCATATGTTTTCCATGGCAATAAAGCCCTTAAATTGAATTGGAGAGACGGTATAATGGAGGCCCATTTGAATCGTTATAGAAAGAGGTAGTGAGCCATGCTGTAGAACTGCACAGCACAGCCCTGCAGATAAGCAACTCTATTTGTCCATTATTACGGCTGTAAAACAAGGCAGACAGGCTAACATGCTAACAAGCGACACTAATCTCTATGAGGCTTAAATGGATTCCTTTACAACAGTTCTGTTGTTGTCACCAACACGAACTCACACCCACCCACCTACCCACACACAAATCCCCAATTACAATTAATTGGAGAGAAAACAAGTCACATTGATTATAGTATTATTATATTATTAACAGCGTGCAACAATGAAAGAGCGGAGGTTGCCTTATATCCCTACAAAACACCATGAGAAATTATAGGAAGAAGCCTATAACACTGTGGCCTGATGCTGAGAAATATGACCACATTGAAATTCATAGTCGGAGCCCTACATTCCCCCCCCCCCAAAAGAAATCGATCCAAGTTTGACAGAGAATTTTCCTTTGCAAACCCCCCTCTTATCAGTAATTACAGCGGATTCACTGTTCTGTTCTCACAAATCATTTCCTGCCATTTAAATGTCACAACGAGTGTGACAGAAAGGAAAACAACACGCCTTCTCTTCTTCATCACATTTTACTGCTCGCTGCTGTGTGTGTGCATGTGTGTGCATGTGTGTGCATGTGTGCCATGCCTGGCCTCACCCTCAAATCAGTAAGACTGTTGAAAGGTTACAAGGAGCTGCCTTGCCTATAATTTAAAAAAGCCCCAAGTCGCCTCACTCTCGACAGCTACAAATACATCCGTGACTTCAGCAAAATGGATCTAAGAACAGCATGGGGGGGGGACTGTTATCGCTCCATGTCAATGTCCTACAGCCATTTGACCAGTCGTAATGTTTCCCTCAGGCACACAATACAGCCTTCATCCACTTGACATGAGGGCACATCATACCAGGGCATAAAGAGAAAATATACATTACGCCCAGAGAATTCCAAACGCTGTGGTGCATTATAATCAGTTAACCCAACTGTTATGGGTGGTGTGGAGAAGAAATCGACCCCGTTACATAGCGGGGATATTCTTTTTGAGGATGTATGGTATCGTTGTGACAATATCGCGATATCAGTGTTTTGCTAGTTTGCTGTACCTGCACCAAATCTCCAGTATAGCTTGTTCCCCATATTCTTTTTTTAAAATAGGGAGCCCATTTGTTTCCAGCACTTCTATTTCCATGACTGATCAAAACAAATGTTCTCATGGGTCTCTCTTGTCCGTCTGTAGCAGATATATGGTGAGCAACATGTTTGGAACATCGAATTGCAATACATTTACAACACATAGAATCGTAAGAATTGTGAGAATTGCAATACATATCATATCGGCACACACTGTAAATATTGTGATAATATCGTATCGCGAGGTCCCTGGAAATTCCCAGCACTAATGGGGACTTAATTAATTGACTGTATAAAAGCCTAGGTCTTGAAGCTGTAAATACCTACAGTACATGTGTTCTGCATTATTGGGGCATCAACTAATAACACCATCCAAGACAAATGTATTGTTGTCGCTTTAAAAATCGCACAAATGTTCAGCAACGTGAATAATAATCATTTCTCCTCCATGTCTGTTCCATGAGAACGTTTTATACAGCACATTAGCAGGTCCCCATATTAGGGATAGTCTCATTATAATGATGAGGACTAGAAATGGCTCACTATGGAGGTTAAAGGTCAGAGAGACACATTAATAACTGATGGAGAGGCTTCACAAGTTCCCCTCAAAACCATAACCTCTATTTCTGACTACACTCTCCTCTCCCCTAATCCCTACTTGTCAAAAGCCAGACTAGCCATAGCATCCTTGTGCTCTAAAATCACTCATTTGAAGCCACTAGTCTGCTTTAAAGGGGCTTATAGAATCACAGAAAAAGGCCTCTCGAATGGAGGTGGAGGGGACTTTTCGCTGGCCATCTCTGTGCCTATCGATGGAGAGCTTGGGCACTTTTCAAAACATGTTTTCGAACTAAAACAGGTAGTCTATAGTCTCTAATTTATATATATTTTTTATCGAACGTTCAAATCTCCAAGGCTCTCAAAAATGTTAGGAATTTGTGCCTCTAGTACAAATCGAAAGGCTAATTGTGGACCTTTTTAGTGAAGAATTGTTTGTTTTCAAGGATGTGTTTTGCTTTTCGTACGTTGATGTGAATATTGATGTGTATAGTGTATATTGAGGTGTATACATGGCTCATCTGTAAAAGAGACCTTGGTCTCAGCATTACTCCCTATCAAAAACATTTATTTTTCTAAATAAAATGGAATACAATATCAATCTACAATAAACAAAGATGAATAAATTAAAGAATTTGATCAATTAACTATTTTTTTTAAAATCAGAAACAACTTTGATGACATTGTTTCCAGTGATCCTAGTATTATTCATCCAAATATCATATTTATGCTCAAAGTGAATACCTCATCAAAGCTCTATTGACGTAAAACTACAAAGATAAATCTCACTACTGAAACGATAAAGAATAAAAGACGCAATTTAATGAAGGCAATTGAACTATTCTACTCACCAACCAGAGACTCAACCAGGTTTATAAACGCACACAGTATGCATAGAACACTCTGCCCTTGGTAACACATTGAAAAACCAAATAAGTCAATTGAGGATGTTTGGCGCCCGAGGCACTAACCACTAACCATCAAAAGGCCAATAGGTTGACTGACTGAGAGGACATACATTTTTGTCCACTGGAGCTTTGCTTGGGGTGTGAAACTATTTGCCATATGTGATGTCTTAATGTCCTACTTTAAACATGACCCAAGCTAAGCCAATCATGTTTTTGATTATAGGGAAATGGATTCATTTCAATGTACTAAACATGAAACCAAAAAGTGTTTGAATAAAAGACAACAAACTCCTGGGCCAAAGGGAAGAGGCATTCAGCAGAGTTATACACGCTATAGCCTACATTAGGTCAAATGTGTTATTACTATGTTTTAGTGATATAACATGTGGTCATGTCAAAAACATGTGGGTGAGGTTTCTATCTAAAGGGACAGCAATCACTTTTAGGCCATAGGGCGGATTGTAGCCGAGCAGTAGAGTGTTGGTCCAATCACTTTTAGGCCATAGGGCGGATTGTAGCCGAGCAGTAGAGTGTTGGTCCAATCACTTTTAGGCCATAGGGCGGATTGTAGCCGAGCAGTAGAGTGTTGGTCCAATCACTTTTAGGCCATAGGGCGGATTGTAGCCGAGCAGTAGAGTGTTGGTCCAATCACTTTTAGGCCATAGGGCGGATTGTAGCCGAGCAGTAGAGTGTTGGTCCAATCACTTTTAGGCCATAGGGCGGATTGTAGCCGAGCAGTAGAGTGTTGGTCCAATCACTTTTAGGCCATAGGGCGGATTGTAGCCGAGCAGTAGAGTGTTGGTCCAATCACTTTTAGGCCATAGGGCGGATTGTAGCCGAGCAGTAGAGTGTTGGTCCAATCACTTTTAGGCCATAGGGCGGATTGTAGCCGAGCAGTAGAGTGTTGGTCCAATTAACAGAAAGGTTGCCGGTTTGAATCGCCGTGCTACAAGGTGAAAAATCTGCTGGTGTGCCCTTGTGCAAGACACTTAATCGTAATTTGCTCCAGTGCCGCCATACTACTACGGCTGACCTGTAAAACAACACATTTCACTGCACCTATCTGGTGTATGTGACAATAGAATGGTTTCCCCCCCAATAACTTTGCCAAAGCATCCTGTTCATGGATGTATACAGCACTGTAGCCTATTGAGGGAAATGTAAACTTGTATGCCCTTGTCCACACCTGCTGTGCCATGTATAGAATGCCCTTATGGAAAGTCAAACCACAGATGCAATTGCCATTTAGGACCTCTTCTGGTATCAGAGAACTGTTACGTGGTGAAGAGGTGTCGCAAGGTTCCTTTCAAATAAAATTAAACCATCCCATGATCACAGAGATTTGACTGAAAGTTTCTAATAGGCCTAACAGTTATTTGATTTGGAATAAAGGCCAAATGATCACCATGGTGATGCCATCTCTGTCGTGATGGGAATAGCTGCCTTAACACTGCATGCGATGTGAAATCCAAAATACACTCCGATGGGTTTTTTTTTTTTGGGGGGTTATGCAATTTATTAAAGGGCATTAATATAAACAAAGCGTGTAGCCTAGGCTACTGCATTGACCAGAGTGGCTATTTGAAAATATACGTAGACGGCAAACTATAGCCTACGTAGGATAATAGAATAAAACATGACTGATCTCGTATACAATAGATCATATAAGACGCCGGTACTTACAGTATCTGGGGCAACCAAAGAGGAATTCTTCTTCTCACAGTTTGATCAATCTACAGTCCCTCGTCCTCTGTCAAACCCCGCTCACTAAACACTTGACGGGTGATGTGTGTCCAGACGCGCTTACGCTGAATACCACCGAGCACAACAATAGTGATGAACCGCAGCGAAACTTGGCAGGCAAAAAAAAAACATCTACGCAGCCAGAAAGAAAAATGAAGAGAAGCACTGACTTCATTGGATAAGGAAATGATGGAGCGATGCTGTTGCTTCCTTATTGGACACTAGTCAGACGATGCCCTTCCCGATTGGATAAGGGGGAAAGAAAATAGGTGGATACGAATAAATTGGACGTGATTGGTGAATTTTGACAAGTGAATTGCGCACGACGCTTGGACGCAACCATCCGAATATTTTACTCTTTCCAAACGTGTAACTTATATTATCCTGATATTAAATGTCTTTATAGAGCATTCATAAAGGCGTTATGCACTATGCATAGATGCTTCACAAATAATTTATCAGCAAAGTCATCATATATAAAGCATTCATAACAGTATAGACAATTACCTATGTATATTCTGAGGCATTATATGCTTAGAGCCAATTTGCCCAGGGCCTCATAAAAGGTTATAACGGGTTTATGAATGCTTCATTAATCGGGGCCATTATTCCTGGTGTTAATAAAAAGTGGTAACAGACTTAAATAGTTAATAGTCAGCACCCTGAACTTCTGTTTGAAGTCCTTTAATGTAAAGAACTTACAGAGCACAAATGTTTCTTCCATTGCCACGGACGCATCCTCTCAATCATGTAGGCACATGCGCAAAATGGCAAAGTTCCCTTCCCTCCACATAATCTTTATTTTATTTTTTAAATGTATTTAAGTTTAATTTAAGTGAAACTCCACATTTCTTTTTAATAAATGACTATCTTTGAAGAGACCAGGCATAAATGATTGCATATTGAACAAAAAATATAAAGGCAACATGCAACAATTTGAAAGATTTTACTGAGTTACAGTTCATATAAGGAAATCAGTAAATAAAAAAGTAATCTAAATCTATAGATTTCACATGACTGGGAATACAGATATGTATCTGTTGGTCAAAAATACCTTAAAAAAAGGTAGGGACATGGATCAGAAAACCAGTCAGTATCCGGTGTGACCACTATTTTCCTCATGCAGCACAACACATCTCCTTCACATAGAGTTGATCAGGCTGTTGATTGTGGCCTGTGGAATGTCGATCCACTTCTCTTCATTGGCTTGCGAAGTTGCTGGATATTGGCGGGAACTGGAACGCGTCGGTCCAGAGCATCCCAAACATGCTCAATGGGTGACATGTCTGGTGAGTATGCAGGCCATGGGAGTATTGGGACATTTTCAGCTTCCAGGAATTGTGTACAGATCCTTTGTGACGTGATGAGGTTTGACCAAGGTGCAGAGAAAAGACCAGACGAGGAATCAGTGGTTAAGGACAAACATAATACTTTACTGAGAAACGATAACCGAAGGATCACAGTAACACAGGAAAAACAACAAACACTACGTCTCGAAAACTCACTTAGGAGACAAACGTACATGGCAAACACTTCAAGCTTCTGCAAAGGACAACAGAAACGCACCTCTTTAAACAGGGAAATCCTAATGACTAATAGGACACACCTGAATGTCATTAATGTCTCTAGGACGGTCTGTCGCCCTCTTGTGATTGGTGGAACCATGACATCCTTGCAACATGAGGCCGTGCATTATCATGCTGAAACATGCGGTGATGGCGGTGGATGAATGGCACAACAATGGGCCTCAGGATCTCGTCACGGTATCTCTGTGCATTCAAATTGTGTTTGTTGTCCGTAGCTTATGCCTGCCCATAACATAACCCCACCGCGGAGCACTCTGTTCACCACGTTGACATCAGCAAACCACTCGCCCACACAACATCTGCGGTTTGTGAGGCCAGTTGGGCATACCGTACTGACAAATTCTCTGAAATGGCGTTGGAGGAGGCTTATGGTAGAGAAATTAACATTAAATGATCTGGCAACAGCTCTGGTGGACATTCCTGCAGTCAGCATGCCAATTACACAGTCCCTCAAAACTTGTGTGACAACTGCACAATGCCACAGTGGCTCAACACATTTTAGAGTGGCCTTTCATTGTCCCCAGCACAAGGTGCACCTGTTTAATGATCATGCAGTTTAATGAACTATTAGATACGCCACACCTGTCAAGTGGATGGATTATCTCGGCAAATGAGAAATGCTCACCAACAGGGATGTTAACACATTTTTTTCCCCAGAGAATTTGAGAGAACTATGTTTTTAGTGCGCATGGACCATTTCTGCGATCTTATATTTCAGGTCATGAAACGTGGGACCAACACTTTAAATGTTGCATTTACATTCTGGTTCAGTGTATAATTTAGGCATATTTGAATGATCAATTTGGAGCTGAATATGATACTTAATAACTACAGTATGCTCATTGTTCAATGCATTTGCACATCCATCTATTATTTAGAATATCTGTAAATACACTGTCATGGCCAAATTTGCAAACTACAGAATAAAGTGCGTGTGTGTGTGTGTGTGTGTGTGTGTATGTGTCAAATATTCACTGACTCACCGCACCTGCCTGGAGGGAGAACGACTTGGGGACTAGTCACGTCTGCAAACAGTCCTGAAGACGTTCCACAGGAGCCAGCCAGCCAAAACAATGATGAGCAGGGAAAATGTGTTCAAACCACACACACACATACACACCACCGCTGGCTTCATGGATGAATCACGTAATAGCTGCACTCTGGTGAGTCACTCCCCAATGTCCTGAAGACCGTAGCCGACAACAGAGCATTGTGGCTAAGTCACTTGTAGTTAGTCAGAGCCACAAAAGACATGGGGATATGGGAATCTGTAGTTTCTTTAACATCGATGGAGTAATTCTGCATAGTACTGTATTCTATAAGGCACCATTCACTCATTCATGAGTAGGTTACAAGCAGATGACTGTGTTGTACATTACCCTAATGAAAGTCATGGAGGGTGTTGTTTTCAAGCCTACCCAAGATGGTACATCAAACTACAGTAGGAGTCATGAATGAGGAATATGGCAGCTGGGCTTGAGTAACAGAAACAGACAAAACAGACAGAATGCACAACAGACAGACATGAAAAGATCCTGGTTGGAGAAAAACATCTACAAGCCATCCAAGGACGTGTTCAAGAAAATGAAGAGACAAGACAACGTCGGTCATGTAGAATGGAGAGCAACGGATCATTATTTGCAGTTAAGTTTAAAAACACATCACACACTGTGCTGTCCCACTGGCCCTCACAGTAACAACGGCACAACACGACACCCTGCTACCCAGAATACCTGTGGAAGCACTGCTCATTTAAAGCTCCTATACCTTACAGGAGACGAGAGCAATCCCTTACAAGGCAGTCTGAGTCAGCCGAACCTCACACCCAGAACCTCTGTTACAAGAGACTAGTGTAATCCTACTGATATATACAGGACAAAAATCCTTTTGAATCATTTTGAAATATGCAGTGGGAACTGAACTGCTTTGCTTCTTGTTAAAGTCATGCCCATTCCGGAATAATTGAAATGAAGACAAGATGGATAGGTGTTGCTGAATGGCAGTGCAATTGCCTGTACTGTAATGATTAAAACGTTAGCCTGTAACCAGGGGGTAACGGCGGACTGATATTTGCACTATAAAAACTGCCATAAGCCCGTGTAATTCAATAACGTGCCATTGAATGCCATAGAGGCCGACATGATTCAACAAAATATAATAATATGTTATTTAGCAGACGATTTCATCCAAAGAGTCATGCATGCATACATTTTAGATACCGGTGGTCTCGGGAATCAAACCCACTTTCTTGGCATTGCAAGTGCCATTCTCTGCCAACTGAGCTACAGAGGACCACAGGATAAATCTACTGTAGGTCCACTGGCTATCAGTCTTCAACCTGTGTTGATATAAAGGACAGAATGTCCCTGTTACATGCAGAGTACTAAGCACGTATCGGCTACACAACTCGGATTAGGACTCACCCAGCACTATGGTCTACAGAAATTCCTCCAATCATATCAAGCATTACTAACGAGTGCTAACGGCCTGTGCCAGCAATAAACATACCTTCTATTAAATTGGCTATTTCTTCTTCTTCTCTCAAATGTAATCAGATTGGTGCCTGAAAGCACAATTCCCATCTCTGATATCTTTCTCCGTTCCCTCTTAATCTTCCTCCGGAGGTTGAACCCTCTGACTGCGTACCAAATGGCATCCCGTTTGCTATAATGCACTATTCTTGACCTGGGCCTAAAGTAGCTCAATGGGGAATAGGGGGCCATTTGGGACGTAACCTCTGTGGCTCTAACAGTCTGAAGTGTCCATCTACATCCATGTTTATCATCAGTTCTAGGCTGAAGATGTTTCCTTTCTATTTCTGGACCTGCGTGGCACACCGCCGTTGCTACTTATGCTCATTGATATGACCGGTTGGTTTCCATGGATATGCTGCTGGTCTGAGCCTCAGGATTGCAGATCGCAGTTTGAATAGAATGGATTCGGAGCACGGCTTCCAAACAGGAATCTTCCACGTTCCAAATCCATCACGATCTGATCTAAATTCATATTCACCAATAATCACAAAGACGTGACGCATACGCAGTGTTATACAAAATGGAAGGCAAGTTTGAATGTACTGTATTGCATTTTTAATATTGCTTAAAAAGAAAACGTGGAAGAGATACTGTACGCAAATTGAAAGGAGACGTCTTGATGACAGATCTATTCTTAACATGGAAAAACAAACTGATGTTGTCACTCATCCACAAACGTAACTATTCATTTTCAACTTCTATAGAACTGGGGGCATGATCTAATTAGGCGTTGTGAACTTTGCCGTTACTCAGACTACCTGTAAGTCCTCTGATGTTTTACTGGTATAGTGCACAATGACCAAAACCACTTCAATCAAAAAGAGCCCATTGATTTTGGCAGGTTTGGTAGATTGAGCAAAGGGATGCAGGCATCACCCTTAATTAAAAGGCAGGGTCTTTCTTGTGCCATTGCCGTGTTTGAAAGCATCAATTTATGACTGATCGACAAATAATATTAAGTAGTTATATAGGATGCAAGGTTATTTCTAGATCAGTCAGTCAGTCTGCAGTTGCCGACTGCAGTGTAGTCGATCTCAAACACGACCCCTGTCTCTGCTCTACTGCAGATCCAAATGGCGTCTCCAGTCGAACAAGTTAGTTAGGCCCCTGCTCCTCTTCCTGCTTCAGCCTCTTCCTCAGATGCTCACCAATAGCTGCCAGAGGGTTAGTCTTGCTGTGTGCCAGGTTCTTCACAGCTTCACTAAACCGACTGGTCTCACTCTCCCTGAGATCAAAACAAAACACGTAGGTCGTATGGTAATAACAAAATATAAAATAAAGATACATAATAATGGTAAAAGTAAACAGCAGATGGGCAGTTTATTATCTTGGTTACGCTGATAATCAGCAGGAAATCATTTACATTTAAGCTTCATGTCATTTTCTCATGGAGAAAAACCAGTTAGACATGTGATCATCAGTGGTGGTTTGGCCATGGTCGGGTACAGGTCAATGTGAGGTCTTACAGGAGTTTGCGTTTTTGTGCTGGCTTCATTAGGCTGAAGTCTGTTGGTTCCGGCTTCTTCTTCACTGGCCTGAGAGGGAAAGACAAAATGACAAAGATGGTCAAAAAGTGATTGATTATGGTTAAAAAAAGTGTAAAAAAATATACACTGCTCAAAAAAATAAAGGGAACACTAAAATAACACATCCTAGATCTGAATGAATTAAATATTCTTATTAAATACCTTTTTCTTTACATAACTGAATGTGCTGACAACAAAATCACACAAAAATGATCAATGGAAATCAAATTTATCAACCCATGGAGGTCTGGATTTGGAGTCACACTCAAAATTAAAGTGGAAAACCACACTACAGGCTGATCCAACTTTGATGTAATGTCCTTAAAACAAGTCAAAATGAGGCTCAGTAGTGTGTGTGGCCTCCACGTGTCTGTATGACCTCCCTACAATGCCTGGGCATGCTCCTGATGAGGTGGCGGATGGTCTCCTGAGGGATCTCCTCCCAGACCTGGACTAAAGCATCCGCCAACTCCTGGACATTCTGTGGTGCAACGTGGCGTTGGTGGATGGAGCGAGACATGAAGTCCCAGATGTGCTCAATTGGATTCAGGTCTGGGGAACGGGCGGGCCAGTCCATAGCATCAATGCTTTCCTCTTGCATGAACTGCTGACACACTCCAGCCACATGAGGTCTAGCATTGTCTTGCATTTGGAGGAACCCAGGGCCAACCGCACCAGCATATGGTCTCACAAGGGGTCTGAGGATCTCATCTCGGTACCTAATGGCAGTCAGGCTACCTCTGGCGAGCACGACTGACCAACCGCCAAACCGGTCATGCTGGAGGATGTTGCAGGTAGCAGAACATTTTCCACGGCGTCTCCAGACGCTGTCACGTCTGTCACATGTGCTCAGTGTGAACCTGCTTTCATCTGTGAAGAGCACAGGGCGCCAGTGGCGAATTTGCCAATCTTGGTGTTCTCTGGCAAATGCCAAACGTCCTGCACGGTGTTGGGATGTAAGCATAACCCCCACTTGTGGACTTCGGGCCCTCATACCACCCTCATGGAGTCTGTTTCTGACCGTTTGAGCAGACACATGCACATTTGTGGCCTGCTGGAGGTCATTTTGCCACGCTCTGGCAGTGCTCCTCCTGCTCCTCCTTGCACAAAGGCGGAGGTAGCGGTCCTGTTGCTGGGTTGGGATTTCCACCTGTTGTCTATTCCATTTGCACAACAGCATGTGGCATTTATTGTCAATCAGTGTTGCTTCCTAAGTGGACAGTTTGATTTCACAGAAGTGTGATTGACTTGGAGTTACATTGTGTTGTTTAAGTGTTCCCTTTATTTTTTTGAGCAGTGTATATATATATATTTTTTTAAATGGTAGTTAGGACCACAATGTGCTATCCATGTGCGATGGTTCCAGGCAGTGCCATAGTTAGGACTTTCCTGTATGTGTTTAGTTATTTAGGACTGGGGCCAGATAGACGAGTACTTAATTTACTAATAACAGACAGAGATGGAGGCAGGCCAACTGAGCTGATTCGCCAATGATCCATTCTGGCCTTGTCCAACAGTTGACCATGCCAGGTTGTGATGTACAGAAAAACCTTGTTTCTATGGCAAAATGGATGTTGAGTTTACCAAACACATCAGCAAAGACATAACAAGGGCACGACGGGACAAAACATATGCTCTTGCGAGTTGTGACACGTTTGACAGACAAGAGTGAAAAGGGGTAGACACGGACTTGCTTGCGAATTAAAACTATTTCGATCCAAATAAATGTGTTTTTCAGCAAAAGAGGTCATGGGAACTGCAGCTAGGTTGGAGGCAGTGGGGAAGCCAAAGGTCAAAGGTGAAAACAGCCTTGTGGAGCTACAGTAAACACACAGTCTAGTCTAAAAGGTCCATCCAGGACAGGACAGCTACAAAGAGTTCAACGCGGGAATTAATCAAATATTATCATCATAAATATCAACTCTTCCCATAATAACACAGATGGAACACAACTGAGAACTTGATATCGTTGGCAACTGAAGAGAGAATGTGTTGGCTGAAGAGCTAGTTAGTCAATAATGCCTGAAGGCATTGGCAACTGGCGGCCGATGGGCCGTACCCCTTTTTGTAGGCCTGCGGAACAATTAAAACAACAAACAAAAACAACTCAGTGGCGATATCAACTTATTGTTGAGAGTTAGAATAGAATACACAAGGTGCAATTTCAAAAGTTGGTTGTGCATCAGTCACTCAACTAGCCCATGTCAGCCCCCAAAAATGTGATTGGTCAATTAGTCTAGTGGCCAGCAATTTAAACTTGTAGTAAGCATTACCGACCGGGTTGGGATCCATTCATAATCAGTTATGATATAAAAAACTGCAAACATTTGCATCCAACCTATGACAAAATGTGTAGAATTGCAGGAAACTTAAAACATTATTTTTTTTTCTCTTCGCCGTCACAAGGGAGGCCGCTAAAAAGTTGCTCGCAAGGTGAGGTAAATAATTCAAATGCTGATCTATATTGTATGCTTAAAACAAAAATGGAAATTATATTAATTTATACTAATGCAATTGCACAGGGAAATAGATTTTGTCTAATAAATAATACCCCAGGACCAGTGGAAGAAAATAGATCATATCAAAGATCCACCAACATATTATACAGTTGGTATGGGGCTCTTTTCTGCTCATGCGTTCTCATTTCAAACCCACCCCTCGTGTGCGTGGCCAAAGAGCTTGATTGTCATGTCATCTGACCAAATCATTGGTTCAAATCCAAGTGCCAATGCCGTTTAGCAAACTCTAGGTGTTTACATTTGCTGGATGACATGAAAATATAGCTCTTGGTCCACACACACCCGTGGTAGGTTTGGCTTCGAAATGAGAACGCATGAGAAAGCACTCACATGCACTCAATGAGAAAGCACTCACAAACTTCTACAGATGCACAATCGAGAGCATCCTGTCGGGCTGTATCACCGCCTGGTACGGCAATGGCTCCGCCCACAACCGTAAGGCTCTCCAGAGGGCAGTGAGGTCTGCACAACGCATCACCGGAGGCAAACTACCTGCCCTCCAGGACACCTAAACCACCCGATGCCACAGGAAGGCCATAAAGATCATCAAGGACAACAACCACCCGAGCCACTGCCTGTTCACCCCGCTATCATCCAGAAGGCAAGGTCAGTACAGGTGCATCAAAGCGGGGACCAAGAGACTGAAAAACAGCTTCCATCTCAAGGCCATCAGACTGTTAAACAGCCACCACTAACATTGAGTGGCTGCTGCCAACACACTGACTCAACTCCAGCCACTTTAATAATGGAAATTGATGGAAAAATAAATCACTAGCCACTTTAAACAATGCTACTTAATATATAATGTTTACATAGCCTACATTACTCATCTCATAAGTATATAAGTATATACTGTACTCTATATCATCTACTGCATCTTTTATGTAATACATGTATCACTAGCCACTTTGTTTACATACTCATCTCATATGTATATACTGTACTCGATACCATCTACTGCATCTTGCCTATGCCGTTCTGTACCATTACTCATTCATATATCTTTATGTACATATTCTTTATCCCTTTACACTTGTGTGTATAAGGTAGTAGTTTTGGAATTGTTAGGTTAGATTACTCGTTGGTTTTTACTGCATTGTCAGAACTAGAAGCATAAACATTTCGCTGCACTCGCATTAACCACTAGGCAGCGTAGCCTAGTGGTTAGAGCGTTGGACTAGTAACCGGAAGGTTGTGAGTTCAAACCCCCGAGCTGACAAGGTACAAATCTGTCGTTCTGCCCCTGAACAGGCAGTTAACCTACTGTTCCCAGGCAGTCATTGAAAATAAGAATATGTTCTTAACTGACTTGCCTGGTTAAATAAAGGTAAAGTTAAAAAAAAAAAAAATTAAATTAACATCTGCTAACCATGTGTATGTGACAAATACATTTGATTTGAGCAGAAAATAATCCCATACCTACTGTAAAATATGGTGTTGATCTTTGATGTTATGGGGCTATTTTGCTTCCACTGGCCAGCTGCATCATACCCTTTACCCAGTACCAGGACATTTTTAACCAAAAACCTGGTTGCCTCTGCCAGGAGCTTGAAAATTGGCCGCAAGTGGATCGTCCAGCAAGACAATAACCAAGCATACGTCAAAATGTCCAAACACAAAGAAATTATTAATTGACCACAAAATCGACATTTTGCAAAGGCCATCTCAGTCTCCAGATTTGACACCCACTGAAATCTTGTGGTTTGAATTGAAGAGGGCAGTCCATAAGTGCAAACAAATGATATCTGCCACGTGTGCTCCCTCTTCGGTCTCTAGGACACCAGGCCGCCAGGCCGCTCGTTATGGCGCACACCTGTCACCATCGTTACACGCACCTGTGTGCCAATACTCACCGGGACTCCATCACCCCCTTGATTACCTGCCCTATAAACTCAGCAAAAAAATTAAACGTCCTCACACTGTCAACTGCATTTACTTTCAGCAAACTTAACATATGTAAATATTTGTATGAAAATAACAAGATTCAACAACTGAGACAAACTGAACAAGTTCCACAGACATTTGACTAACAGAAATGGAATAATGTGTCTCTGACCAGGGGGGTGGGGGTCAAAATCAAAAGTAACAGTCAGTATCTGGTGTGGCCACCAGCTGCTATAAGTACTGCAGTGCATCTCCTCCTCGTGGACTGCACCAGATTGTCCAGTTCTTTCTGTGAGAGGTTGCCCCACTCTTCCACCAAGGCACCTGCAAGTTCCCGGACATTTCTGGGGGTAAAATGACCTTAGCCCTCACCCTCCGATCCAACAGGTCCCAGACGTGCTCAATGGGATTGAGATCCGGTCACTTCGCTTTCCATGGCAGAACACTGACATTCCTATCTTGCAGGAAATTAAGCACAGAACGAACAGTATGGCTGGTGGCATTGTCATGCTGGAGGGTCATGTCAGGAAAAGCAGTAAGGGTACCACATTAGGGAGGAGGATGTCTTCCCTGTAATGCACAACGTTGAGATTGCCTGCAATGACATTATGCGACCGATGATGCTATGACACAACACCCCAGACCATGACGGACCCTTCACCTCCAAATCGATCCCGCTCCAGAGTACAGGCCTCGGTGTAACACTCATTCCTTCGACGATAAACGTGAATCCGACCATCGCACCTGGTGAGACAAAACTGCTCTCTCAGTCTATTGCGGACAGTCTGAGCACTGATTGAGGGATTGTGCGTTCCTGGTGTAACTCGGGCAGTTGTTGCCATCCTGTACCTGTCCTGCAGGTGTGATGTTCAGATGTACCGATCCTGTGCAGGTGTTGTTCCACGTGGTCTGCCACTGCGAGGACGATCGGCTTTCCGTCCTGTCTCCCTGTAGCACTGTCTTAGGCGTCTCACAGTACGGACATTGCAATTTATTACCCTGGCCACATCTGCAGTCCTCATGTCTCCTTGCAGCTTGCCTTAAGGCACGTTCACGCAGACGAGCAGGAATCCTGGGCAGCTTTCTTCTGGTGTTATTCAGAGTTAGTAGAAAGGCCTCTTTAGTTTTCATAACTATGGTCTGTGACCTTACTTGCCTACCGTCTGTAAGCTGTTAGTGTCTTAACGACTGTTCCACGGGTGCATGTTCATCAATTGTTTATGATTCATTGAACAAGCATGGGAAACAGTGTTTAAATCCTTTACAACGAAGATATCTGGATTTTTACAAATTATCTTTGAAAGACAGGGTCCTGAAAAGGGGACATTCATTGTTTTGCGGAGTTTATACATGTCACTCCCTTGGGTTCCTTCCCCATGTGTCCTTGTTTCTGTTTTATGTCTGTGCGTTGTTCGTGTTTCGTTTATTCATTAAATATATTCACTCCCCGAACTTGCTTCCCGACTCCCAGCGCACACGTTATAATATCAAGGATCTAGAAGGATTCTGTATGGAGGAATGGTCAAAGATCCCTCCAATGTGTCCAACTCCTAAAATATTTTAGAAAAAGACTCAGTGCCGTTATCCTCAGAAGGTGGGTTATTGAAAAAAGGAGTGTCAATCATTTTGGCCCCTAACTTCTGGAGAAAAAAAATGATATTTTTTTGCCCCAATTTCAATTACGATCTTCTCTTATCACTGCGACTCCCCAACGGACTCGGGAGAGGCGAAGGTCGAGTCATGCGTTCTCTGAAACATGACCCGCCAAACCACACTCAACACCCGCCCGCTTAACCCGGAAAACCAACTGCACCAATGTGTTGGAGGAAACACCATTCAACTGACGACCAAAGTCAGCCTGCAGACGCCTGGCCGCCAAAGAGTTGCTGGAGCGCGGCGAGCCAGGCCATGGAACTCCCGGTCACGGCTGGTTGTGACACAGCTTGGGATCAAACCAGAGTCTGTAATGACACCTCGAGCAATGCGATGCAGTGCCTTAGACCGCTGTGCCACTCAGGAGGCACCTTACTTGTTAAACAAAATCCCTTTCTCTGAGCAATTTTATTCATATATAAAAAATGTGAATACATCTAATTATGTATTTTATACAGTCATTTTTACTCATCTTTATCAAGGGTGTGAATAATTTCAGACCCCACTACACACACATTGTTCCTAACAAATATTCTACCTACCACATACAGGGCAAGAGGGTCTAAGTTGTCATAGGTAGGCCAGCATGTAATACAGGCGCCGTCTGCACTCTTACAATGGTTGAGTTGTATAAGGAACCACACAACCCCCATCTTCTTCGAGAGGTGTCGGTCAGTGTCAAGAAGAACAACCTTCCTCTGGGGGTGAAGGTTCAGGTACCCTTATTCCATTAAAAATCATTTTAAAAAGATAACAAAGACATTTGATGGTTTTTGATAAAAGGTGGAATTGAAGGAAAATGTATCTTGACATCAAGTCAAAAATCATCGGAATGGAAAAAGAACAAACGTTCCATTCCTTTAACATGTTCTGCCTGGTCCCGTTTGATCTACTCTATGGAGAATTCCAAAATGATAACTTCAGTCAGGGAGGAATTCCAGTCACACAGCTGGCGGTCATAAGCCGGTCTTGTTCACACTTCACACACACACTTAGTCACTGCTGACATCTCTGGCCTTTGGCTTATGTTAGGATCCCTGTTTCACACTTCAAATACGTCCATATGTCAGCCCGACAGAACAGTATTAAGCCTTACGTGACTTCCTTGTATGAATATACAACGGGCATGTCAAAAACGAGTTCAAAAGCAATTCGCCACATCCATCTCCTGGTCTTCATCAAAAGACTGCCTTTCACCAGCAAATAACCTTTCTCCGAGACTTGTTCTCGATCTTCTCTATAGCGCCTGCTACTTCGGACTCCTGGGAAAATTCACTTGTGAGAAGGGAGCTAACCTCGCCACTGCCTAGCAACAGTGTCTCCATGGACTCTGATGGAAGGCTTTGCAAGAGCCACAAGGCTAATTGCATGTATTGGAACAGTATAAAGGGCCTTTTAATACAACCTATATGGTGCATTGCTTTTTGTTTTTGTTTTGAGTCTGATAGTTACAATTAGGAGGTAGGCCTGTGTGTGCTCCGCTGAGCCCCCATCTTGTTTTACTTTATCTTTAAGCTGAAGAGAGAGGGACACAGGTAGAAACAGACAGGAAGGAGCGAGAGAGAGAAAGGGAAAGAGAGAGCTGTAGCACATAATTTTTTTTTTAAAGCAAGGCATTGGCTCCAAGGCATTAAGTCATACAGACATTTATGACTGATTGAAAAACTGCCCATTACAATAAACAAGCTCCACTGAGGCTTTCCCAAGCTGAATTTGACTGCAATAAATAACCCTGGAAGCATCCAGAAACCAAAGAGGAATGGTATAATGCACAATTGAAATGTCCTCAGAACGAGATCAGACTTCATTCACTTGCAGGATTTCCGTTGGAGGCGACTTCTTCCCCTCTTATTTAGTGCATTTTACGGCATAATCTCACCACTGGTATATTCATTAGTCGAATTCCATTGCAAAACGTTTGGTGTGTTTACCGTTTACTCTAGGAACCAAAGGGAATGAAACGGGGAGGGACCTACCTGCATTTGTCTAATAGAAAGGTTTTGTGAAAGACCAACATTTTTGCAATGGAATCCGGCTAATGAATACACCCCAGTCCTCTTCCTTCTTCCTCTGTTTTGAACGGAAGTCAATTGCTCCCTTATTATCTTGCAACCCTGCCACATCCGTCCTCTACGCCTCAAAACGACTTACTAAAGCCTGGCTAACTCTGTGCGGAAGGCCATACTGTAGAGGTAGGGGAGTATTGTGTGCTGTGGCACTCTGGTTCTGCCATAATGTACTGTGTGGAAAATATATGGGAATGTCCATCCAGGTCAGTCCTGTAACATGGCTCATTAAACCCAGTGACAGCGTCCTGAAGCACTGCTGCTGGGCTGGCCCCTGCTACCAGGGGCCCCTGAGACCAACCAAACACTGGGACATTATGAGCGCATGTATTCCTGTGACAAAAATGCTAAGAAAGACCTAAAAACAGAGGATTGAAATTCACTTGGATGAACTCAACTTGACAAAAGGCAGACAAAGGGTTGGACAGTGTGAGGAGACAAGAGTGACATAAATGTAACCTATGACATGACATGGTGGTAAAGAAAATGATGACCCATTTCATGGATGGAACAAGGCTCTGCTAGACAAACCAACAGCTGTAAGAACAGTCAGTGGGTGTGAGGAAAAAGAGGATGGTGTGAAATCAAAGCATTTTTGGGGTTGTTCCCCAGGGATATGTACTTACACACGGTTCTTTCTGGAGGCCTTTCTGGAGGTCTTGGTGGTGGAGGGGATGAGCTGGCAGAGTTCTGGCAGGGCGTCTGCCAGCGGCCTCATGTCACCTACAACGGGCATGGCTGCCCTCTTAGCCTGGGCCACTTGTTGCTCCTTGGCGAGCTTGATGGAGCTGATCTCTAAATATCACACAAAAAAAGCATTTCAATCAAATCAAACTTCAATTGCCACATGCGCCAAATACAACAAGTGTAGACCTTACCGTGAAATGCTTACTTACAAGCCCTTAACCAACAGTGCAGTTCAAGACTAGTTAACAAAATATTTACTAAAGTAAAAATATACTAAAGTTAAAAAATATTTTAAAATGATAAAAAGTAACACAATAATGAGGCTATAAACAGTGGGTATCTGTACCGAGTCAGTGTGCAGGGGTACAGGTTAGTTAAGGTGTTTTGTACATGTAGGTAGGGGTGAAGTGACTATGCATAGATAATAAACCGTGAGTAGCAGCAGTGTGTAAAATAAATAGGGGGGGGTCAATGTAATAGTCCAGTGGCCATTTGATTAATTGTTCAGCAGTCTTATGGCTTGGGGGTAGAGCTGTTGAGGAGCCTTTTGGTTCTAGACTTGGCGCTCTGGTGCCGCTTGCCGTGTGGTAACAGAGAAAACAGTCTTTGACTTGGGTGACTGGAGTCTGACAATTTTATGGTCTTTCCTCTGGCACCGCCTATTATATAGGTCCTGGATGACAGGGAGCTTGGCCCCAGTGATGTACTGGGCCGTACTCACTACCCTCTGTAGCGCCTTATGGTCGGTCAGATGCCATTCCAGGTGGTGATGCAACTGGTCAGGATGCTCTCGATGGTGCAGCTGTAGAACATTTTGAGGATTTGGGGACCCATGCCAAATCCTTTCAGTCTCCTGCAGGGGGAAAAGGTATTGGCGCGTCCTCTTCACGACTGTCTTGGTGTGTTTGGACCATGCTAGTTCGTTGGCGATGAGGACACCAAGGAACTTGGAACTCTCGACCCGCTCCACTACAGCCCCGTTGACGTTAATGGGGGCCAGTTGGGCCCACTTTTTCCTGTAGTCCACGATCAGCTCCTTTGTCTTGCTCACATGGAGGGAGAGGTTGTTGTCCTGACACCACACTGCTAGTTCTCTGACCTCCTCCCTATAGCCTGTTTCATCGTCATCTGTTGGGGCGGTCTTTGAATTTGAGTGGGTCTAGGGTGTCTGGGAGAATGCTGTTGATGGGAGCCATGACCAGCCTTTCAAAGCACTTCGTGGCTCCCGACGTGAGTGGTATGGGGCGGTAATCATTTAGACAGGTTACCTTCGCCTCTTTGGGCACTAGGACAATGGTGGTTGGCTTGAAACACATAGGTATTACATACTCAGTCAGGAAGAGGTTGAAAATGTCAGTGAAGACACATGCCAGTTAGTCCCCGCATGCTTTGAGTACACGTCCTGGTAATCCATCTGAATCCTGACCTGTTTAAAAGGTATTGCTCACATCGGCTACTGAGAGCGATATCACACAGTCATCCAGAACAGCTGGTGCTCTCATGCATTCTTCAGTGTTGCTTGTCTCGAAGCGAGCATAAAAAGGCATTTAGCTCGTCTGGTAGGCTCGCGTCACTGGGCAGCTTGCGTCTGAGTTTCCCTTTGTAGTCCATAATAGTTTTCAAGCACTGCCACATCCGACGAGCATCAGAGCCGGTGTAGTAGGATTCAATCTTATTCCTGTATTGACGCTTTTCTTTTTTGATGGTTCAGGAAGGTTACAATGCTTCCATCATGGCACAAGCAGCAGAGACTTACTGTATGTCAAAGATGTGCCTCCACAACAAGCCTTACCAAGATGACCTTTAACCCTTTGTAGAGTGGCATTTATACACTACATGAGCAAAAGTATGTGGACACCTATTCGTCAAACATCTCATTCCAAAATCATGGGCATTAATATGGGGTTGGTCCCTCATTGCTGCTATAAACAGCCTCCAGTCTTCTGGGAAGGCTTTCCGCTAGATGTTGGAACATTGCTGTGGGGACCATTTATCACAAGAGCATTAGAGAGGTCGGGCACTGAGGTTGGACAATTAGGCCTGGCTCGCAGTCAGAGTTAGCATTCTCCTGGCATCCGCCAAACCTAGATTCGTCCGTCGGACTGGCAGATTGTGAAGCGTGATTCATCACTCAAGAGAACGCGTTTCTACTGCTCCAGAGTCCAATGGTAGCGAGCACTACACCACTCCAGGCGACGCTTGGCATTGCGCAGGCTTGTATGCGGCTGCTCGGATGGAAACCCAGTTCATGAACCTCCCGATGAAGTTATTGTGCAGACGTCGCTTCTAGAGGCAGTTTGGAACTTGTTGCTCCCAGTTGTTTCCACTTCACAAGAACAGCATTTACAGTTGACCGGGGCAGTTCTAGCAGGGCAGAAATTTAGATGAACTGACTTGTTGGAAAGGTGGCATCCTATGACGGTGCCAAGTTGAAAGTCACTGAGCTCTTCAGTAAGGCCATTCTACTGCCAATGTTTGTCTATGGAGATTGCATGGCTGTGTGCTCGATTTTGTACACCGGTCAGCAACAGGTTTGGCTGAAATAGCCAAATCCACTAATTTGAAGGGGTGTCCACATACACTATATAGTGTATACAAAAGTATGAGGACAATCTCTTTCTCTTGAGATTGAAAACATATGGTTAAAAGCATTGTGGTTTGGGCCTTTTGGCTTTCATCATAGAGTGGTGTTGATCCCATCCATGAGTTATGATGACTATGAGCCGTACGGTTTCTTATGTGCAGACTTGCCCATGTAATTTGACTGTGGCCATATCAGCGGCAAAACACTAAATCCCACATCACCACAGACTTGAACAAATACTGTGATCAGAGCAAGGGAGGAATATTCAAACCAGATGTCATCGGTACAGACGTACAGTTCGTGAACAGGTGAAAATTGAGGGTCATTAAACTTTATGGCTTTAAGTATCAATTCTGACTTTGGTGGATACGACCAGATCATAGACAGGACGTGTTGAAGGTATTAAAATATCTGCTGAAAAATTATTTGCCGTTCATGTCATTTAGGCTAATCCTTAGGCTATTTCCAGATGGTGTAGACCTGTAGCTAGATACTTGATTGAATTGTCACTTCCGTCTCTTATTTAGGCTAAATGAAGGAACACATGGGGCATTAAATCACCTCTGTGGAATATACAGTCGGAATAATAACCCTTATTGGTCAACACATATTTTGCACATCCTCATCAGTACAGATCCAGAGGACCCCCATGCTGCAGATATAGACAGCCCTGCCTCTTCCTGGAATACAGTTGGTCTACGTCGGAAAAGCAATTATCCGATTTTTTTCTTTCTCTCTTTCTCCTTGTTAATTTCCGAAAACTGCAGAGGTCTGAGGCTCGCAGCCTGTCTCTAATTTCAGACCGAGTCAAAAGAATCATTAGAGCCTAATGATATGCACAGAGGAGACATCTTGTGTTACACAGAGAATTGATTGGATCAGCATATTGGGTTACTAAGTGATCACAATTCTAGAAAAGTAGGTGGTGGTGGTAAAAGCGCAATCTGGGATCTGGGAATCTGTTCAATGGTCATTTCAGAGGGCTGCTGATTTGCTGGCTAACAAATGCCAGACTGTAGCTTTAAAAAGGGGTTGTAAATACATCGACACAGCTAGCTCTGTCGCGGGCTGGCGCAGCGCAGAGACCTCGGGTTCTCAGTAGAGATCAGTGGGGATGGAGCTCCTCATCGCACCGACCTAATGCTGTTATGTCCTGAAGGCATCTATATCTTTCCTTTCAAACATTTGATTTTTGAACACAAAAAGGCATAATCCTACATTTGATAAATGTAAACTCTTTTGGGAGAGAGCCCCAATGTCAGGATTAAGGAGTGTCGTAAGACAAAAACGTGAAGGTTGAAACTGTCAAAGACTCCAGCCACCCAAGTCACAGACTGTTCTCCACAGCAAACGGAACCGATGCACCATGTCTGGAACAAAAAGTACCCCGAACAGAGTCTTACCCCCCCCAAGCTATAAGACGGCTAAATCATTAGTTAAATAGTTTACCAGTTGCTACCCGGAATATCTGCATTGAGCCTTTTTGCACAAACCTCTTGACTCAGCACATAAGCTGCTGTTGCTGTTTATTATCTATCCTGTTACCTAGTCACTTTATCCCTACCTATATGTACATATCTACCTCAATGACCTCGTACCCCTACACATCGACTCTGTACTGGTACCCTGTGTATATAGCCATGTTATTGTTACTCATTGTGTATTTATTCTTTGAGTTATTATTTTTCTATTTTTTCCTTGTGCTATTTTATTTCAATTTCTTACGCTATTTCTATTTTGCATTGTTGGGAAGGGCCCATAAGTAGGCATTTCACTGTTAGTCTACACCCGTTGTTTACGAAGCATGTGACAAATAACATTTGATCTGTTACGGAGTCCCCTGCCTGTGAGTCTTATCACTTAATGAAGCTCACTCCACCCAGGCCCTGAAACAGTGCCAGAGATCAAGGGGTCATGAACTGGCTCCCCAATCTCCTATTGACCTTTATGACCAGGCCACTGGTTGCTAGCGTCTGGTGGTTGCTAGGGAACCGAACACAGTCCTCTTGCCTGCTCAGAGCCTATTCAGTCTCTCTTCAAGTGAACATGTGTGATGGTGTGTGGGCAGAAGTGAGTACCACTATTCGGCCCATATTATTATTACTCTTGTATCTGCTTAACCATTCATTATCATGATATGTCTATTATAGACAGTATATTCATTCATCATCTCTCCTTGTACAGAACCACATTAGTCACATACGTTCCTGCCAATAAAGTTCCCGATTGTGTGTAACTCTTTGAGGGTGCCTTACTCCTGCTGACAAGGAAAAGGTGTCAGTGGGTCACAGACCAGTCAAATAGGAGAAACAGTACGAGTCAGATCTATGTTACGTTATGATAATACTCACTGTTAAGCCACCTGTCTCGCCTCTCCTTCATCTTCTCTTTCTTCGTCTGCTGCTTCTTCTCCTCCGGGGCTGTGAACAGAGAGTGAGTGAGTGAGCATCCACAATGTTACACTGATACTTCCCACATTCAGTAAGAGAAAACATACCCATGAGGTTACCCACAATGCATGTGAAGAGGTCATCATCAACAATAGAAAATATCATTCAAAGCCAATTCAATTCACCAACATTCAAAGCAATTCATCAACGATAAAGGAAGAGTGGCGACTCTTTTTAAATGCTTCGGAAATTGAAATGTGCCAGGTCTTTTTCCACAAGAGGAATGGAACCAGTAAAAATGTTCCCATTGCAAAATAAATCATTCACAGTTGAATAGAATTATAATAACAGATTTGAGTTTGGGGTATAAAAATGGACATTTCCCAGCGAGAGCTTGATTGGACAGGGAAAAGAAAAGCCCGTAAAACTTTAAGCCCAACGGGAGAAAGTAATCACAGTATTGTTGTGAGCACCTCAGAAGAAGATATGGCAGAAGAGGACATGTGGCATGTCTTTCCTGGTTCAAAGGCATGGAGAACGGGGAGAGATACCGTCGGAGGGGAGGGGGGTTGAGAACAGAAAACACTACCTACTATATCTATCTATTTCCCCCTCTTTAGAAAAACATCCTGGGATAGAATGTTTTCAGTAATTGGGACAAGCAAGTTGAGGGCCCCCTGTGCTTAGGGTAGCCCCAGTAGTGTGTGTGTGTGTGTGTGTGTGTGTGTGTGTGTGTGTGTGAGCATTTGTTCCCATCTCTGCCCTTCCTAACAAAGAAAGCACTATCACTGACACTGGGCGATAAGAGCAGAGGTTATCACACAGACAGTTGCTTCCTGTAGCGCAATGACAAAGAACAGATGCTGGGCAGTACGCATATGGTCACTGTCTACCATATCACTGGAGTGTCTAGTAGAAAACGTACACATTTGAGAGAGAGAAAATGAGATGGAGTTGGTAAAGAAAAGCAAATCACTCATTTAAAACTACAGTACAGCGGTTGAATTGTTTTGAACACAAAACATGACCTTGATATCTGACAGGGCAGGTGACAGTATTTTGTGGTGTGCTTTTTTTCTATTTTCTTTTTTAATCCATCCCTGTGATTTCACGCTCTGTTGACGAAAGAGAGAGAAACAGGATCGATGCGCTGCTCCATGACTTTGGGAAAATGAAGTGTCCGTGTTGCAGCCTGGCCCTATAGAGTTGAAGTCGGAAGTTCGCATACACTTAGGTTGGACTCATTAAAACTTGTTTTTCAACCACTCTACAAATATTGTGTTAACAAACTGTAGATGTGGCAAGTTGAATAGAACATCTACTTTGTGCAGGACGCAAATCATTTTTCCAACAATTGTTTACAGACAGATTATTTCACTTAAATCACAATTCAAGTGGGTCATAACTTTACATACACTAAGTTGACTGTGCCTTTAAAAAGCCTGGAAAATTCCAGACAATGATGTCATGGCTTTAGAAGCTTCTGATAGGCTAATTGACATCATTTGAGTCAATTGGAGGTGTACCTGTGGATGTATTTCAAGGCCTACCTTCAAACTCATTTCCTCTTTGCTTGACATCGTAGGAAATTCAAAAGAAATCAGCCAAGACCCCAGAAAAAAAAAATTGTAGACCTCCACAAGTCTGGTTCATCCTTGGGAGCAATTTACAAATGCCTGAAGGTACCACGTTCATCTGTACAAACAAGAGTATGCAAATATAAACACCATGGGACCACGCAGCCGTCATACCACTCAGGAAGGAGATGCGTTCTGTCTCCTAGAGATGAACATGATTTGGTGCGAAATGTGCAAATCAATCCCAGAACAACAGCAAAGGACCTTGTGAAGATGCTGGAGTAAACAGGTACAAAAGTATCTATATCCACAGTAAAACGAATCCTATATCGACATAACATGAAAGGTCGCTCAGCAAGGAAGAAGCCACTGCTCTAAAACCACCATAAAAAAGCCAGACTATGGTTTGCAATTGCACATGGGGACAAAGATTGTACTTTTTGAAGAAATGTCCTCTGGTCTGATGAAACAAAAATAGAAATGTTTGGCCATAATGACCATCGTTATGTTTGGAGGAAAAAGGGGGAGGCATGCAAGCCGAAGAACACTATCCCAACCGTGAAGCACAGGGGTGGCAGCATCATGTTGTGGGGTTGCTTTGCTGTAGGAGGGACTGGTGCACACAAAATAGATGGCATCATGAGGAAAGGAAAATTAAGTGGATATATTGAAGCAACATCTCAAGACATCAGTTAAAGCTTGGTCGCAAATGAGTCTTCCAAATGGACAATGAACCCAAGCACACTTCCAAAGTTGCGGCAAAATGACTTAAGGAAAACAAAATCAAGGTATTGGAGTGGCCATCACAAAGCGCTGACCTCAATCCTATAGAGAATCTGTGGGCAGAACTGAAAAAGTGTGTGTGAGCAAGGAGGCCTACAAACCTGACTCAGTTACACCAGCTCTGTCAGGAGGATTGGGCCAAAATTCACCCAATTTATTGTGGGAAGCTTGTGGAAGCCTACCCGAAACATTTGACCCAAGTTAAAGAATTTAAAGGCAATGCTACCAAATACTAATTGAGTGTATGTAAACTTCTAACCCACTGGGGATGTGATGAAATAAATAAAAGATGTAAAAAAGAATTGCCTCTACTACTTTTCTGACATTTCACATTCTTAAAATAAGGGAATTTGTACTAGGATTAAATATCAGGAATTGTGAAAAACTGAGTTTAAATGTATTTGGCTAAGGTGTATGTAAACTTCCGACTTCAACTGTATATAGCTAATAGAGCCTACTGATGGAATTGGCTTTGTAATTAGCAACGCCGCAGTCCTTGACTGACATGTCTGAGAGATCGGTAAAGTGAAACTCAATGGGACCCAAATGCTACACGCCGCAACATCTCTAGTAGAGACCTTTCTTACTCTCATGTTCCTTATGTCAACACACAGTGCCACAATGCATCATTTCCAAAAAGGCGACATTGTACCCTGGGATCTAATTTTAAGAGGTTCGTACAGCACTTTTGTGGTTGCCTATTCAGCGACAATATGTTATTCCTGTCAAACTGAACAAAGGAGATCTGTTTCGTTTTGATATATGTTGTTTTCGTCTGCCAATGACAATAACCACGACGATGGATCAATAACTAGGTCTATTCATCCAGACCTTTTCAGATGAATCACATTGTCATCATTACCATGACATTGTAGATGTCGTATCTATCATTAGTGTTCAATTAGAAACGTCCAATCATTGAATGGCAGCTTGAGGTTACAGCATTGTGCAGAGCAGAGACAGAGCCTGGATATGTTGTTTAATGGGGCACCACTCCCTTCATCTCCCAGATCAATAGCATCTCATTTAACGACGCAGATGAGCTTCTGTTAAATGTTGGATATAGCCTACGGACAGGTGGTACGAGGCAGTGACATGGGTTGCACCCCACCTCTGTTTTGGCAATAGGCTGAGGGATGGGCCTGGAGAAATGTGACCACTCTCAAATTCATAGACTGAGCTAGGGATGCAAGGCCTGACCATCCATGATCATTTTTCTTGGTTTGTTTTAACCATGTTTTCAGGCAATCCAGTGTTTGTTTACATTTGCACTCTTTACAAACATTGGAGTAAACAAACGTATATTTTTGGGGTATGATCGTTGAACCAAGCTCACGAGGCATGCATAAGTTATATTCTTCAACGGGGTATGTCATTAATTATATCAAGTCCAAAAATGGAAGTAGCAATTAAGGATTCTAGCTTTACGGTACTTCCAGTTGAAACGTAAGCTTTGAGAACACAGTGCTCACGTTGCATTTCGAAAAACAGATATTTGGTACAACAGAAAGACATTAAAAACACATGGGAATGTGCGAGTGTGCTGCAATTGGCCATTGGGGTCCTAATCACTGTACTGGGTTGAGTGTAGCTACTATGTTACTGGCCATGACCCCATTCTCAGAGGGTGCCTCAGGGGGGTGTCCAATTCACAGGTGTATAACACACACTTCTACATGTGTGAAATAGGACATAAGAACCAACCTAATAACTATTAAATCATCTGTACTGTGCCAGTCCATCTCTGAATCTAGCTGCCTTGTAGAATGTATTTCAATAGGTACTGTAATGTGTTAGAAATGGATTTGACTTAACAAAAGTGAGGAGGAAAGGCAAGAAAGAGTTATTTCCAATCATGTTATGATAATACAATATACAGTGCCCACGCTGTAGAGGCATATCAATTCTTTAGCCTACATTTGTTGGGGAATGACTCTCCACTAACGATAGCAGGAAGGGAAAAGAACTAAAGGAGAGGAGTGGGCAGCGCGGTTGGCAGGGGGAGCTGGCAGGGATGTCCGGGTTGTGTGGTCGTAGCTAATATCATTCTGCGGCAATGAAACTGTCAGTGTGGGACAGTGGGAGTAAGTCACAAGTGAGAGAATTCATAGTGTTTGTTTGTCATTCCCCTGCCTCCTCCTCGCCTATCCACTGCTATTAAAAACATCCTACAGCTTCTCTCCCTATGCAAACATCCATTATGGTATGGGACCAGGGTTGGGGTCAATTTCATTTCCAGTCAATTTCGAAAGTAAAGCAAATTCAGATCACTATTTTTTTTCATTGAAACGCACTGGGTAAAAATTTGAATTGTGGTTTCAGCGTACTTCCTGAATTGAACTGGACCCCAACACTGGTATGGACTGTCCCAATAATACCTTTCACAATAGTATTCAACATTGAAATTATGCGAAGTGGAATGATTCACTTTGACAAATAATCTACATTGAGGTAATGTCCTCCATATCGGAGTTATGCTCCAGCTAACATGGTTAAAAGTGCTCATGCTGGGTGAGTGTGCTGCTGCATTGGCCTGCTTTCCACTCTGTCCTGCTGTCCTCCTGCTGCCCTAGCTACAAGGTTGAAAGTAGAGGTTGACAGATTATGATTTTTCAACACCGATACCGATTATTGGAGGACCAAAAAACCCGCTACCGATTAAATCGGCCAATATTTTTCCAATGTGTTTGTAATAATGACAATTACAACAATACTGAATGAACACTTATTCTAACTTAATATAATACATCAATAAAATCAATTTAGCCTCAAATAAATAATGGAACATTTTTTTATTATTATTTTTGTATTTTTATTTTGCCGATTTAAAAAAATAAAAATGTTTTTTTTTTAAATATACCTTTAACTAGGCAAGACAGTTAAGAACACATTCTTATTTTCAATGACGGCCTAGGAACGGTGGGTTAACTGCCTTGTTCAGGGGCAGAAAGACAGATTTTCACCTTGTCAGCTCGGGGATCCAATCTTGCAACCTTACAGTTAACTAGTCCAACTCAATAACGACCTGCCCCTCTCTCGTTGCACTCCACAAGGAGACTGCCTGTTACGCAAATGCAGTAAGCCAAGGTAAGTTGCTAGCTAGCATTAAACTTATCTTATAGAAAACAATCAATCATAATCACTAGTTAACTACACATGGTTGATGATATTACTAGATATTATCTAGTGTGTCCTGTGTTGCTTATAATCTGACTGAGCATACAAGTATCTAAGTATCTGACTGAGCGGTGGTAGGCAGAAGCAGGTGCGTAAACATTCATTCAAACAGCACTTTTGTGCATTTTGCCAGCAGCTCTTCGTTGTGCGTCAAGCATTGCGCTGTTTATGACTTCAAACCTATTAACTCCCGAGATGAGGCTGGTGTAACCCGAAGTGAAATGGCTGGCTAGTTAGCGCGTGCTAATAGCGTTTCAAACTTCACTCACTAAGCCTTGGAGTGGTTGTTCCCCTTGCTCTGCATGGGTAACGCTGCTTCGATGTGGTGGCTGTTGTCGTTGTGTTGCCAGTTCGAGCCCAGGGAGGAGCGAGGAGAGGGACGGAAGCTATACTGTTACACTGGCAATACTAAAGTGCCTATAAGAACATCCAATAGTCAAAGGTTAATGAAATGCAAATGGTATAGAGGGCAATAGTCCTATAATAACTACAACCTAAAACTTCTTATCCGGGAATATTGAAGACTCATGTTAAAAGGCGTAAAAATTAAACTATCAAACAAAGCAAAAGTATTTTCATCGCTCTCTTTTCATTTCTACGTGCATCTTCAGCCCAGGCTCAGATACAACTCTTCCAGCAGCAACACACACACCGGTTCCTTCTGGCCTGGTCCAATCTTTAATCTGCCACCGCAGTGTCGACAACAAATGTGTTGTCCTGCCGTAGCAGCAGAGGTACAGGGGCCAGATAGGCATCGCTACTAGTGCTGCATCCCCGTCCCTGACAGCCCTGGTCCTGAACTGCTGATGGGTGAAGCCCGACCCGACCTGGGGCCATTTGTGGTGGGGTAAGAGAGCCTTACTTACCACCTCCCTGGTCCTCCCTGTTCCCCCAGAGAGGATTGGATTCTCAGCACACAGTGAAATAGATAGCACCGATGAGATCGCAAGAAAGGCATTTCACTGTACTAGTGCACGTGACAAAAACGTGAAACTTGATTAGGCTTTATTGTGAGAATTCCATATTTCATTTCCTGCTTGGGTTTGCCCCTGCTTAGCCTCTCCGCTTTCCACCTTTTCTCTGGCTTAATTGACAGGCAGCTCTCTGTTAGGTGGAGGAGAGGAGGGGGTAGTGCCTTTGGGGCGCTGACAACAAGATAAAGAGGTGGTTTCACCGGGTCCCGGCTCAGATACTGATATACCCTATTAAAAGTGCAAAGAGGGCTCTTTGTCAAAACAGAGGTGGTCACTGAATGATCAACTGCCGCAGTCATCGCTTTTAACATCACGCCGTGGTATGGCAGCAAGGAGTTCTGCTCTTTGAAACAGAGATTGTTCTGTTCAAGACGCACGTAGCACAGAATACATAGAAGTGAACAGGGCTCTACAGTGTGACCGTTTTACTCGCATATGAGCCTAAATATTTTGCTGTGCGACCTGGCGTCCTGGCACATTCATGCTTGCACCATTACTACAAAGAAAACAGCTTGTTGCCTTAAATATTTTGAATTGTGCTCCTAAATTGTTTAACTTAGGTGTACACATGCTCCTTGTAAAAAAATATTTTTTTAAATGTCAGCGTAGAGCCCTGGTCAAGACTATGAACTAAGGCAATTGAATAGGCCTAAAAGAAAATCAACTGCAGAGACAAAGTCAGGATGGGAAATGTTTTTTTTATTTTTTTATCTAACCTTTATTTAACTAGGAAAAAGGCACGCACAAACATGCACACACAAAGTGCCAACAAATATGCCAAGCACCAACAGTAAGTGTGCATAATAATACTAATTAAATCAATGGAATTAAAAGTGGCAGATAAGAGTTTATATCTGCTCGGATACAAGCCCCCAGGGGGACCTACAACAGGCAACGGATGAAAAGACATGACACACACACAGCATTTGCTTGCTTCTTTCTGCTCCGGCAGAGAGAACAGAGTATTTTATAATTAACAGCATAGCAAAGTAGAGTGGCTAGCTGGACAGATGCCCAAACAGAAACCAGAGGGGCTTTAATCCCTGTCACCAGAGAGACACTGCTGAGGACAGGGTGATCGCGAAGAAGTACCAAAATAAATGTCATATTAATGTAGTAGAGTCAGTGAAAGTGAATTTGGGATCCTTCAGGTGAAAAACCCCTATTAACACGACAACGTGACAGCGTTTAGCTGAAGTGATAAGCTGTAGGCTAAAATAATTGCTCTCTATAACGCCGGCGCCCCTTCCGTTCCCTCCTTGTTAATGTGTAGAAGGAGGCCGTGCTTTATCACAGCAGCTTTCACAGCTAGAAGAGCCTACAGTTCTCAATGTCTGTCTGCTTCGATGAGATGGGAAAGAATCCAATTCATACCATTTCCGTGGACAGGAATGAAAAGCAGCATTCTTAATAAACCCTTACTTATATCGCCACAATTTTCTTTTCCCACTAATGTAGTGTCAAATTAGATTTTGCTTTCCAGAACCTAGTTACCATTTCACAAAGAGGCCAATATACAGACACTGTTTTGGGAAAACAAGAGCACGCTGACAAACATTTCACCATGGCAACAGATGGAATACTGCATCTCATTGCCCTGTCCTTTTTTAAAAAAATTATCTCATACACTTGTCATCAGCCAGGAAATCACTTGCTATTAATTAGTTATCCTAATCAATAGACACAGCTAAATATACCTGCCGTTATTAGACCACACACATCCAACGTATTAACACACCCTGTTAGTTTTGACGCAAGAAAAGGCTGAAGACTGAGTACTCGTTAGCAGTGTGTGTGCGTCTGCAAGCGAGTAAGAGAGCAAGAAGAGGAAAGAAACAGCAGAATGCAGAAAAGGAAGCTATTTAAATCCTTGCTCACTAGCTACAGGGAACAGCCAGACACCATCTCCAGAGATCGAGCAAGCCAGCCAGGGACCGGGCACCCCTGAACCCCCCCCTCCCACCATGCACTACAGACAAAAGCCTAAACAAGCAAGAGACGACAAGACATTGGAACAACCTTGATGAGAAAGACAAACAGTAAAAGTGACACTCAACGCAGCTCTCTGACAGTCTTTCTGACAAAGAGTCAGGGCAGACTACTACACGCTGTGTATCGACATAATCACTGCTACACTGTAATACACAAGGGACAGGAACACCTGATGCTTTCCCATGGGGTAGCAGCGAGGTACCCGACCAAGAGAACTACACCCTGCAGCACCAGCCTCCTCTGTGTCCGTCAGTGGTGCCACGACTCATCTAGTCAGGGAGGAACACTGATGCAGGCGACTGAACAGAACCTTGATTTCGTGCATTAACTATTTATGCTGCAGAGCGGCTATAAATAGAACCAGTCCTCTGTTGTCTAAAGAGGAAGACGGGCTTCTTGCTGCAGCTCTGCCACTGCAGCTGGAGTAGCTGCTCTGACTGACTTACATTGGGCTTGAGCTTATTCAAAAAGAGCCTAGGTCTCAAGAGGGAAGAGGTTGGCGGGCACATCGTTTCTTATCTATAGGTTAACATCCTACTTAATTTTCTTCACTACAAATGTTATACCAATGCTAAGCAATATACTGCATAGACTGAGCTGTTGCCATCGCTAAGCAATATACTGCATAGACTGAGCTGTTGCCATCGCTAAGCAATATACTGCATAGACTGAGCTGTTGCCATCGCTAAGCAATATACTGCATAGACTGAGCTGTTGCAATCGTCACATCACAAGTCACTTGCCGTCGAGTGATTCCTTTGTATTTTCTGCCCTCTTGTGGTAGAAGAGAATAACATATTGTGTTCAGAAAAATACTATGTGCCTTTTTGATGCTGCTGGAAATAAACAATGTCTCCTGGACGTTTGGGGGAGCTAAAACGTCACGAAAATGCAATGCATGTACATGAAGGTAGAATACGGTTCGTTGTTGAGACACACAGACAAGTACTCTCGTGCAGATTTCCACTGATTTAAGTAGCTAAATATTTGGTTTGACAATCAAAGCGTCTGTACCTTTCTGTGCAGGTGTAACAGTGTCATTGGATGGTTCTTCAAACTTCAGAGTTTGCACGAGGGCTTCAGGGCTGATTTGCGTGCCAGCAAAGATTCCACTTGGAAAGGAACTCAGTGGGGTCTGTTGGAAGAGAACATCCACATTGACACCCAACATAAATATATTGGAGGGAAAAAAACACGTCAAAGTCATTTCTCTATAGTCAGCTCGGTTGATCCCATGAACATGTATGCATGTATACATTATGATCCTAGCTAGCTGACAACTAGCTAGCTAGTGAAAAAGATATCTGTTAGCTAGCTAACGTTAACTGTTCTAACAATAGTTTTAGCTCCAACGTTAGCTAAACCTTCTAGAAGAGACGCAGTTGGCAAGCGAACGTTAAATTATGTGTTGATAAAATACCTTCGCGTTTTCATCTTTCTTTATGTGCAACTGTGCATTGTTTGTTTTGTTTACATCGAAGATGAATGAACCACTTGGAATCGGTGCCTTTTCTAAATCTGTGGATCTTGCGCCACCGGACGGTGGACTGTCAAGTTTAACCGCAGCCTGATGAAGCTTTTCACGGACCCGCTTTATCTTTCCAACCATACTGCCTTTTAGTTACTGAGTTCAATAAAGATACGATCTGTATCCGAAGCCACATTCATGCTCGAGCTAGCTAACAACGTGGAAAATATTTTGACAACAAAATGTGCGTCTCTGTGATATGTGACCGGGGGAAACAATTTCGTGCAAACTATATTTCCGCCTCTTCCTCACAAAGTCCCGCAGTGACTGATGGAGTGGGCAAACAAAAAAATAGGCCTACAAGAAAACAAAATGGGTGAAGTAAATCACGACCTTGTATCTGAATTATTAAGATGATAAAATGTCATATGTATGTCACCTTTGTATACATTCATAATCGAATCTCACCAGTCTCTGAACTCTTTAGATAATTGAAAATCATCTTTATTTGCAAATGGATATGGCAAATAACTAAATACTGTAGAAACATGCATACATAGTTAAATACATATACAAATAATATAGGTCTGTGAAGTCTGAACTGGCCAATAATACAAAAGAGTTAATAGGTATGCTATAACACAATACAATAGGCTATGCATCAGGGATCTCCAACCCTGTTCCTGGAAAGCGAGCTTCCTGTAGATTTTCACTCCAAACCCTAATCTAGCACAGCTGATTCTAATAATTAGTTGGTTGATAAAGCTGGTTGTTAGTTACAACTGGGATTGGAGCAAAATATCTACAGTAGAGTAGCTCTCTAGGAACAGGGTTGGAGACCCCTGCTATACATCATGAACACACACAGTGCGTGTACAAAAATATACAACAATTAACCCAGCAGCAAATATTTACATCTTCTATAAAATGATCCAAAACAGATGACACAAGTTGAGGCATTTTTTAATCCTGCTGTTATTGCTGTTTATACTAAACGAATTGTTCAGAATATTGTTCATGGAAATTATAATATGCATTAGAGAGAGAGAGAGGAGGACTGGAGTATATTAGGTTTCATTGGCGTCATAACCCATTTTAAACCAAAACTTGCCAATAGGCAAAAGAGGGAGGAAATGTGTCCTGCAGTAAGCCTAGGCAACTCTAACTAAACAGTCTCATCAATGTTACGTTCTTGAGGAGCTTGGTTCATTGAAAATACTGTGGTGTGGATAAGATGACCGAGTTAAATTATGTTGAAATGTGTCATTACTCTTGACCAGTGGAGGCACACTTCTCCGCTACATTGCATTGCAACAAAACAAAAAAAAGAATCTCAAGTACAGCTGTGTAGTTGACTAGCATGTGATGAAATAGAGTTGGAAAAACAGAATCATCCCAGAGCCAGTTCTTCAGTAATACATCAGATTGAGAATACACACTATAAATATAGAATTGTAAGATCACAAGTGAAAACCACACCAATCATACTTTCTAAAAGTACATTAATACCTACAAAAAAACATTTGGCTTAGTATATGCACAACATTACATACTATTTTGAGGAAGTAGTTACAGGAACGATTCCTTACATATTTTGTGAAACTAGCTCTTGAATGTCAAAACTTCCTGGGGAAACTATGATGGTTTGTTCTCCTTTAGTCGCGTCTTCCACCTTCTGTGTCTTTCACCGTCAGCGTCCTCCACCTTCCACCTGTTCTAACTACAAGTCTTGTAAATGCCAGGGAGGTAAGCAGCGACTGGAATCTCTAGTGTTCAGCACATACAAGGTTAGTGATTCTAACATGTACAAATAAAGAGGCGGGAGGAATACTGGTTCCGTCCTTAGACAGGAGGTGGATGTGACGGTATCCTGGAAAAGGGAGTAAAACAGCTGTAGGAGACCATTCATCCCATCGTATTATATGCCATTACGTGTGACTGTCATATTAGGAGGTTATATCATGAGTTTGTATGAAACGCTTAAATACATGGATGAGCCTCACCTTGCTGAATACATGAGAAAGGCAAGGTATACTGTCCGACAAAATCATTCCTTGACGCCTTGTCGTAGTCCTCCACCACAAAGCGTACCAGGGCCAGTTCAGGCGCATGGATGGTGAACCGCAAAGTGTCATACCACACTGGATTGAATCCTGCGCAAACACAATTCATAAACATATCAAATAATAGAATATAATACTGTACTATACTGCTTTAATGTATCAGCATTTCTGTAAAAAGTCACCTTGTAAGCATTCATGTGATTGGGATTTAATGGGTGTGTATATTACCATTGTTGTCTATGTATCTGGTCTCCTGCTTGGCCTGGTCTAGAGGAACTCCATGGATCTCCACTCTCACAAACGGGTCCACAACGGAGCTCTCCTTGATATTCACTTTGGGAAGCTGCTGTCCACTGATCACCTTGAAAAACACACACAAATATATACACACACAATGAGAGCACTTTAGGTCAGATCGGAAGGTTAGCGTTCCACTTGGTTCCTGTAGTTTTTCTGTTGTGGCTCAGGTTGTGTCTTAGGTAGGTCTCAGTTTGTTATTTGTACCTGAATGCAGAGACTGAGGGGTCGGTAGCCTTCCCGGTTAATTGGAACCTCCGGATCGAAACTCCTCTCTGACATCCTCATGAAGTCAGGTTTGAGGACATAGCCACAGCGGCCATTTTGACTAAACAGTCCATCGTTGAGGTCCATCTCAACCCCTGCCGTCTGGAAATTCAACGCAACTGAGGAAGCAAGGAAAACAGAGAAATTAACCAACTGATCCGAACAGAAGTATAAGCTTAACTAGCTTCACAAAGTCATGTAATCATTGTGTCGTGCCTTAGAACGACCTAAAACGCCCCTCACCTATTTGAGTCCCTGTGTTCCACATTTCCTGTGGGTTGAAGTTGGAGGAGTCTGTTCTGAGGCCACTGGGATAAACCCTGGTCAGTTGCCTGGCATTGTGATGCACAAACTCTGCCCCTGGAAGAGAAAGGCAGTTAAACCATACATGAGATGAGCTTGAGGAACCATGCAATTGAACAGTACACACACAAAGCACTGTCTTCTAGTCATTCTGCCTCTGTTTACGGCCCTTACTTAATAACTGACTAAATCTCACTAATCAGGCAACATTTCCTTTTAGTAAATCAACAACTTTTGGCTTCAGTTTTGTGGTCAAAACAGAACGACACAAACTGTCCTTGGTTGAGTAAGTGACTGGTTGATCCTGACTGATAATGTCGTGAGCTACAGTAGAGATTCAGGCCCCACCTGCCTCTCTCAAGTGCTTGCGGGCTTTGGACTCTGTGAAGGAGGATATCTCGTAGAACTTGGAGTGAATGCGGGAGTGCTTGAAGCTGCTGAAGTGGACACTCTTGCAATAAACCACACAGTCCGACAGCTCCTTTGACAGACGCTGCTTCGATTTCTGAGGAAAAGAACGAGATTTGAATTGAATAAACTTTATTGATCCACAGCTGGGAAATTAGAGTGTTGACCTTTTCTAAGCTACATTCAATTCAACCACATATAAATTGGGCAATGGCTTGGACAATACTGCACTAAGAGGATTGGATATACACAGTAAAACCCTAGTTTTGAGAGCAACGTGGCACTCATACAGTTTGAGAGGAGGAGTGGAGTACAGCTAGCCCTGGGTGAAAGCAGCAAGTGGACCGAGGCAACCCCAATATGGAGTAAGTGATACTTCACTATGAAGCCAACCACAGTAGGTCTGCCAGTGCCAATCAGGCTTCGATGACCGAAAGCTTGAGGTATGCAGGCAGGCACAAGGCCAGACTAATTAGCAATGCAACCAGGTGTCCCAGTCTTAGTGCACACCTGGGCTGCCTCTATATGAAAGCCGATCCGGAGCCGAACACAAACAGAGACTCTGAGCTACAGTCCCGTCTGTAGGACAGGACATCATCAGAGTAAGTTACACCAGGCCCAAGGGCATCCCAGAGCTCACTGCTCCTGTAGACAGCTGGCTTTACCCCTGATTACCATATTGATCAAACCATGTCAACCCTAGTATGGCATTCTCATCCATGGCTTTCGTTAAACATAGAGTATCAATGTTAAAAGATGTCTTCGATCCATGGACTCCATCTAATCTGTTCATGGGCACTGCTTGTTATTGAGCGATATCATTAAAGAACCAAGAATAAAGGTGATTCCCCAACTTCAATTAAGTGTCTCGTTTTAGAGGGCTCTCTACCTCTATCCAACAGTCAGTCAGTCAGTCTTCTCTCTCAAAACAGTAGTACAGTCTTGAAAGAGAGTTGGTACCGTCGGCTCTCTCGTCCTCTCTCTCTCTCCATGGCTACCTCTAGTGTTCGTATGGCACCGTTAGGAGGCTCACTTGGTATAGTCCCTGGCTTTAGCCCTATATCTTTCATGAGCAATGTCAGAGTTGAACGCAACCCTTGGACAATATCAGTGCTATAAAAGTGTTATAACTTGGCTAAGTCAACACAGAAGATTCAGACAAAGAGGATACTATTTTGCCCTGATGGAGTTGAGGGACAATGGGGGAGTGAGTGACAATGTCGCATGCACAATTGCACACACAGGCACCCACCCACCCACACACACACACACACCAGTAGCCTACCTTGGCCATGCGTCGGAGGCTGTTGCTGTGGAGGCTGTCCTCATCGATGTCAGCCGCCTCGTCCTCGTCGCTCACCTCTCCTGTCAGGGAGTCCTCCGGCTCCACCGGCCCGTTCAGACCTCCGATCTTCTTCCCCTTGAGAAGAATCTTCCCCTTCAGCTCCTGTCAGGCAGAACAATGGATCTAGATCGTTTCATCACCAGGGAATAGATTTACATTTACATTACATTTAAGTCATTTAGCAGACGCTCTTATCCAGAGCGACTTACAAATTGGTGCATTCACCTTATGACATCCAGGGGAACAGCCACTTTACAATAATAGTGCATCTAAATCTTTTAAGGGGGGTGAGAAGGATTGCTTTATCCTATCCTAGGTATTCCTTAAAGAGGTGGGGTTTCAGGTGTCTCCGGAAGGTGGTGATTGACTCCGCTGTCCTGGCGTCGTGAGGGAGTTTGTTCCACCATTGGGGGGCCAGAGCAGCGAACAGTTTTGACTGGGCTGAGCGGGAACTGTACTTCCTCAGTGGTAGGGAGGCGAGCAGGCCAGAGGTGGATGAACGCAGTGCCCTTGTTTGGATGTAGGGCCTGATCAGAGCCTGGAGGTACTGAGGTGCCGTTCCCCTCACAGCTCCGTAGGCAAGCACCATGGTCTTGTAGCGGATGCGAGCTTCAACTGGAAGCCAGTCGAGAGAGCGGAGGAGCGGGGTGACGTGAGAGAACTTGGGAAGGTTGAACACCAGACGGGCTGCGGCGTTCTGGATGAGTTGTAGGGGTTTAACGGCACAGGCAGGGAGCCCAGCCAACAGCGAGTTGCAGTAATCCAGACGGGAGATGACAAGTGCCTGGATTAGGACCTGCGCCACTTCCTGTGTGAGGCAGGGTCGTACTCTGCGGATGTTGTAGAGCATGAACCTACAGGAACGGGCCACCGCCTTGATGTTAGTTGAGAACGACAGGGTGTTGTCCAGGATCACGCCAAGGTTCTTAGCGCTCTGGGAGGAGGACACAATGGAGTTGTCAACCGTGATGGCGAGATCATGGAACGGGCAGTCCTTCCCCGGGAGGAAGAGCAGCTCCGTCTTGCCGAGGTTCAGCTTGAGGTGGTGATCCGTCATCCACACTGATATGTCTGCCAGACATGCGGAGATGCGATTCGCCACCTGGTCATCAGAAGGGGGAAAGGAGAAGATTAATTGTGTGTCGTCTGCATAGCAATGATAGGAGAGACCATGTGAGGTTATGACAGAGCCAAGTGACTTGGTGTATAGCGAGAATAGGAGAGGGCCTAGAACAGAGCCCTGGGGGACACCAGTGGTGAGAGCGCGTGGTGAGGAGACAGATTCTCGCCACGCCACCTGGTAGGAGCGACCTGTCAGGTAGGACGCAATCCAAGCGTGGGCCGCGCCGGAGATGCCCATCTCGGAGAGGGTGGAGAGGAGGATCTGATGGTTCACAGTATCGAAGGCAGCCGATAGGTCTAGAAGGATGAGAGCAGAGGAGAGAGAGTTAGCTTTAGCAGTGCGGAGCGCCTCCGTGATACAGAGAAGAGCAGTCTCAGTTGAATGACTAGTCTTGAAACCTGACTGATTTGGATCAAGAAGGTCATTCTGAGAGAGATAGCGGGAGAGCTGGCCAAGGACGGCACGTTCAAGAGTTTTGGAGAGAAAAGAAAGAAGGGATACTGGTCTGTAGTTGTTGACATCGGAGGGATCGAGTGTAGGTTTTTTCAGAAGGGGTGCAACTCTCGCTCTCTTGAAGACGGAAGGGACGTAGCCAGCGGTCAGGGATGAGTTGATGAGCGAGGTGAGGTAAGGGAGAAGGTCTCCGGAAATGGTCTGGAGAAGAGAGGAGGGGATAGGGTCAAGCGGGCAGGTTGTTGGGCGGCCGGCCGTCACAAGACGCAAGATTTCATCTGGAGAGAGAGGGGAGAAAGAGGTCAGAGCACAGGGTAGGGCAGTGTGAGCAGAACCAGCGGAGTCGTTTGACTTTGCAAACAAGGATCGGATGTCGTCGACCTTCTTTTCAAAATGGTTGATGAAGTCATCTGCAGAGAGGGAGGAGGGGGGGAGGGGGAGGAGGATTCAGGAGGGAGGAGAAGGTGGCAAAGAGCTAGATAGAGATAGATAGATAGATAGATAGATAGATAGATAGATAGATAGATAGATAGATAGATAGATAGATAGATAGATAGATAGATAGATAGATAGATAGATATCATGCTTCTGTACCAGGGCATGTTTCAGAAAGCCTCTCGACAGCACGTCTCTCTCAACCTCTCTCTCTATTGCATATTGGTAACGTAACACAGATAGATATTTAGAGTCACCTACGTACTTGATGACTGTGGGCACAGTATACAAAAAACACTCGGGCAGAACAAATATACATCATGCACAGACAGACAATAGTCTTTGCATTGAGATGCAGGGCATATAAAGTCTGTCTTCACTGACCTGCAGGTCACGCCCAATACAATGTCGAAAGACTGAGAGAACAATCAGTCATATTCTATTCAGTGCTGAGGGAACAATATTGTGTCTTTTTAATAATTCACTGTGCCAGTGTTGCATCTTACAGCACAGATCACATGGCCCGGGAGGCACTGATAGAAAGGTAGGTAGCAAGACAGGTAGTGAAAGTGAAGGTGAAGGTCACTCTACAGTGGGGTTTCCCAAACTCGGTCCTGGGGTCCCCCCCACTCTTCCTTTAATCTGGGTTCTATGTTCAAACTGTCAAATATATGCTTTTTTTTTTCATTTTTGCTTTCTGCCACGTATTCAGTATTTGCATATCTCAAATGAGTATTCATGATTCTTTTGATTACATGTAATCTATTGGAATACATTTAGATTTTTGTACAAGGAACATTTTGGGCAGGTTAACCTGTTTTATAGCCTTTTATTAATATAATAAAACAGTGATTATAAAAAGTGCATCTGAAATTCTGTGTGAATTCTAATGAATGTGCTCTTCAATTATCTTTGAGGAATTCTATCAACAAGATAAACTGGTTTAATAATGTACATTCTAGGGCCTCCCAGGTGGCGCAGTGGTCTAAGGCACTGCATCACAGCGCTAGCTGTGCCACCAGAGGCTCTGCCGCAGCCGGTCGTGACTGGGAGGTCCGTGGGGCGACACACAATTGGCCTAGCGTCGTCCGGGTTAGGGAGGGTTTGGCCGGTAGGGATGTCCTTGTCTCATCGCACACCAGCGACTCCTGTGGCGGGCGGCTGGCTTCTGGGTTGGATGAGCGCTGTGTTAAGAAGCAGTGCGGCTTGGTTGGGTTGTGTTTCGGAGGACGCATGACTTTCGACCATCATCTCTCCCGAGCCCGTACGGGTGTTGTAGCGATGAGACAAGATAGTAACTACTAATAATTGGATTCTACGAAATTGGGGGGTCAAAATAATACAAAAATAAAATTATGTACATTCTGTACACTGACACCACCCGAAAGGGTTTTGTTGAGGGCGGCAGGTAATAATAATAATAATAATATATGCCATTTAGCTGACGCTTTTATCCAAAGCGACTTACAGTCATGTGTGCATACATTCTACGTATGGGTGGTCCCGGGAATCGAACCCACTACCCTGGCGTTACAAGCGCCATGCTCTACCAACTGAGCCACAGAAGGTAGCCTACAGGGCGGCAGGTAGCCTAGCCTAGAGCCTAGCCTAGCCTAGAGGGTGGCAGGTAGCCTAGAGCAAGGTTTCCCAAACTTGGTCCAAAATTGTTCACTCGCTCCCTCAAGCTAAATTGAGGACCGTGGGGGCAACGTTAGTGAATTGGACCTCCACTTAAGATGGCAATCAAACTGCTTCCGGTTTCGACTGGGATTCCCCCCGAGGGAAAGTGGATAGTGCAAGGGCTGAGGGGGTAAAAATAATGTGTTTGGACTGCAGCCCATGGCAATTTGACAAACTCAATATGGCTGCCGGTCCACGCATTATAGAACGCTGGCTTGAATTGGAATAGTAATGTCCGTTGTAGTAATTGTATTTCTGTGGGGACAATTCTGTCCTATCACCACCAGCACCACCACCACGCTACGTTTGCTCTTGCCATGCCATGGTGAGAGTCAGATCAGAGCAGATTACCTGGCAACTGTTCCTGGTGCCGTCCTTACCTCAGGAGAAGGAAAGCTGACGGGTATCTTTCCATCCAGGGTGCTTTTCAGCAGCTTGTCCCCAAGGATGGTGTTGAGGTGTTGGGCCATGACTCGCTGCTGTTCAACACCGCAGTGGTTCTCGGTGGACAGGATGACCGGGTACTCTGATACCTGGGAGGGGAGGAAGGGGAGAGTGAATAATTCAACACCGGACTGCAGCATTCTCAGTGTGAGGAGTAAGGCTATACCTGCTACCAGTTTATATACACCAGCGGCTTCTCCACTGTGGCAGACAGGACAAGGGTCGCATAGAGCATCCAGTTGCAGACAGACAGAGAGTGAGTCCCAAACGACCCCTCCCCCCTATGTAGTCCATCCACTACATTCTGGGCTGTCCTGTATGAGTGGTTGCATCCCAGAATGGCACCATAATCCCTATGCAGTGCACTACTTTTGACCAGGGTCCTGAAACCCTGACACACAACATGAACCTGGCGGCACGGAGGACTGTCTTGGCACAGAATAGGATAAGTCTTTGACAGGCAGGTCATATGCTGGTTTACTGTGTGAGGGCTCGGCTTTCTGAAAGGGCCGTGGCTTTGGGATATCATGATGGAATGATCCCCCTCCTGACTCATACACATATAATGAGGTGCTGAGTGAGGAGTGTGTTGATACTGCAAGGTACTGCAAGTTCCTGGATTCCTGTGTGCAAAGTACTGCACTGGTAACGGACCATGAAAATGCTAAACAATGATTGGATCTGAATAGTTGGAAACACCCTGTATTCTGCACTGATATGTAAACATTATGTCACGATACCGCAGAGAATACCTGTGAAGCATACCATACAAAGAGGTTTAAACTTGTCATTACAATTTTTTTCTGGATTAATAATACCTTGAAGGCATAGTTTCTCAGTGCGATCACAACATCTTTGAAGAGGATCTTGGAGGTGAATGTGTGTCCGTGGTAGACGATAGGCTCTCCATTGGGACCGTCCCAACAGTCTACTTCTACACACCGACAGCCTCGTTTCAAAGCCCTAACGAAGAAGAAACAAGTTAGCCCTTTTGGACTTTGTCCCAGAGTATATTATTTTTTAATGGACATCGATCAACCCCTCTGATTCTGTCTTCTAAAAGTTGTGTCGTAATTCACCTCAAGACAGAGATCAAAATCATCTTCCAATACAAAGGATAAACCACTCTCAAGAACCGCCTACTAAGCCTTCCCATCAGCCACCAGTGGTGTAGTGTACATACCGTATGTATCCCTCGACACTGCTGTGTCCTCGAAGCTGGTCCTCCATCAGGTATGTGTTGTGTGAAGAGGAGATGAAGTAGTGGTTGAGGGGCTGAGTCATGTCCTGGTACAGGCTCTGCTGTCTGGGGTGGAAGATGGAGCCCTCAGCCGACGCCAGGTACATCAGGAAACCGTCGATAGACATGGCCTTCAGCATCTTCGCTGTGGAACAACAAACAAAGTCAAAAAAGAAAACATTGCTATCAGTTGAAACTATATATTTATATTTTTCATTACAACCATCATGATGTTCATTCAAATATATTGGCTCTTGGTTGAAATAACAAGAACTGCTTGACCAGGGATGTTGACCTGATGATATTGTTATTGACCTGATTATTCGTAGGGTGTGATTGGTCAGCTATAGCCACAAATCATGCCAGGGTCAGAGGTCAGTACTACCTGTGTCGGAGGGTTCATAGCGCTCAATGAGCTCCATGGCCAGCTGCTGAACCCCGTCCACCTCCTCCAGTTGTTCATCTCTCAGGAACTCCTCCAGGTCCCGCAGAGACAGCTTCTGTCCGTCGCCAGAGTAGTCCTGGAACACCCTGAGAATGTCCTCTCTCTGGGTGAGCATCTTGTAGAACAGGACAAACTCATCATCCTCCAGAGTCCCCGTCTGAGACTTGTCTGCCGTCTGTAGATAAAATGGAGAAAGGTCTTCAGGCCTCAACAGACACCAGCAATGTACAAGAATCAAAGATATACGGTCTTATTAAGATGATCTCAGGGCTTTTACCATGAAGAGTCGGTGAGCGTGATGTTCGTTCATGTCCACGTTCATCATCTTCAGCAGGACCCTGATCTCGGGGAAGTTCATTCTGCCGTCATTGTTCTTATCAGCCTTCTTAAACCATTCACAGATCCACCTGGAAATGTCGCTTAAGGGAAACGTCATCATGCTACAGGGAAACCTTTGGAGCTATAACACAAACGATAGTCTGCTATACACATGTATAGTGCACTTCTTAACTTCATTAAGCAAACTAGCTAGGACTATGTACCGTATTTGGCCAGGTTTCTGTTAAGCACTTTGTGACAACTGTTGATATATACAGGGCTTTGTAAATACATTTGATTGATTGGTTTAGCTTGTCAGAAAAGATACTGGTCAAGCTTCTCACTCTCGCCCATGTTCTCCAGGTTCTCGATCAGCTTCTTCATGCCTTTGATCCAGGACTGGGCCTCATCCGCCGAGTCTGCCACCAGGTCCAGGTTGCCACGGCGACCACGGAACACCAGGGTGAAGCAGCGGTCCGAGGGAAACTCGTCTGCGATGCTGAGCAAAACCTCTGACTGGTGGCCCTCACGCACCGTCTCCACGTCATTCACAGAGACTGTTGAAAGGGGAAAGAGAAGCGGAATACTATCTACTTAGGTATCTCTTTAGGTATTTATCTCCTTAGGTGTTCTTCGGGCCCTTTGCTCCACTTGTGGCTAAAGGGAATAAGTCAAGTCTTTAGGTACATGGTGAACCCTGTAGCCCAATATTATCACTCACTTCAGTGATGATAAAACTAGACCCCTGCTACAACAAAATGACTCAAATGAGAGTACAAAACATTAGGAACAACTGCTTTTTCCATGACAGACTGACCAGGTGAATCCAGGTGTCACTGACCAGGTATCACTTGTTAAAACCACTTCAATCAGTGTAGATGAAGGGGGACGACAGGATTTTTAAGCCTCGAGACAATTGAGACATGGATTGTGTATGTGTGCCATTCAGAGGGGGAAATGAGCAAGACAAAAGATTTAAGAGCCTTTGAACGGAGTATGGTAGTAGGTGCCAGGCACACTGGTTTGAGTGTGTCAAGAGCTGCAACATTGCTGGGTTTTTCACGCTCAACAGCTTCCTGTGTGTATCAAGAATGGCCTACCACCCAAAGGACATCCAGCCAACTTGACACAACCTTGGGAAGCACTGGAGTCAACATGGGCCAGCATCCCTGTGGAACAATTTCGACACCTTGTAGAGTGCATGCCACGGCGAATTGAGGCTGTTCTGAGGGCGAAAGGGAGGGCAACTCAATATTCGGAATGTTTTGTCCACTCAGTGTATAGCCTGCTGCCGAACATAATCTTGTCAAATCAAATCAAATGTATTTGTCACATACACATGGTTAGCAGATGTTAATGCGAGTGTAGCGAAATGCTTGTGGACAATCATATAATAAGTATCATATGTGACAAAATGTGTGTCAGTAGGTGATGTTGCCTAAACATTGTCTAATCATGTAAATGTCACTACTCACATGTGGAGTGGGTGTTCCCAGCCTTCTTGGACTTGTACCAGATGGTCATGCAGTCCTCCTGCAGCTTGAAGTAACGCTGCTTCTTCCAGGTGCGAGACTTAATCTTCCTCATCACAGTGCCAACAATCATGGACTGGAGGTTGTCATCGCCCTGGATACCTGATCAGACACATTGGGGAAAGAAGGTGTCAAGGCCCAGATAACTGTCCTGTCCTGACATACATAATGGCTACTGCTCAATATCAGTCAACAGTAGCCTGGTCTCAGATCTGTTTGTGCCGTCTTGTCAACTCGTACAGATCTGGGATCAGTCTAAGGACATTCATCTCAGTCTCGCACAGACCCATAGAGTCATTACGCACTATCCACCGGGCACACACTGGTTGAATCAACGTTGTTTGAACGTCATTTGTCTACGTATTGTGACGTGGAATCAACGTGGAAAACGTAGAAACATTAAAAATCATTTTCATTCTATATTCAATATATATTGGGGGGTTGAAATTATGTCAAATTTCATATATGATAGACATTTTATTTGACCTCGTTTCAATGTAGATAGTAAAATTGTATTTTTAAATCAACGTCATTGTTTCAACATCATGCCATCAACCTAAATAACGAGGTATTGCAATAAAATGTGAAGGCACAGTCCAACAATTCTTGCCTGAACAGTGACTCCTACTGGTATATGAGGGGGAAATACATTTCAGTGAGAACAAGTCTACCATTCAGACGCCTACATCTATGTACCATACTTAGCTTTGAAAACAAGCTGTGTTCGTTTCAGCTGAGCTATTATGTAAACACAGATTGACACTGATCAGCTTCCATACTCAGTTGCGTAGACTACCTAAATAACTCTAGCCCTAACCTATCAATCATTAATTTGTTGACAAACTGGATATTGAATGGTGAACGCAATTGATATGTTGGATTCACGTCTCCATCTCAACCAAAAATCCAAGTTCAAGAATAGCATTAAATCAAATCAAACTTTAAATTAACGTTTGATTTGATTTAGTCCTATTCTTCAACTTATATTTTTGGTTGAGATGGCGACATGAATCCTACATATTAATCATTTGTAGATTAAATTAGAAATCCATCAACCATCCTTCATATAAAAGACAATATCCATTATTATTAATATAATGAATTTTGCATCCTAATTATAGGGCTAATGGTAACTACTTCTAAACTTCCAAAGATCCAATCAACCATGGATGAATGATGGTATACCTACCTACATGTTGAAATGATGGGCTGCATTTACACAAGCAGCCCATTTCTGATATTGTTTCCACTAATTGGTATTTTTACCAAATCACATCAGCTCCTTTTCAGAGTAAAAAGACCAATTAGTGAAAAAAAATATCAGAATTGGTCTGCCTGTGTAAATGCAGCCAAAGTGTCCTTTGTTGGGCAAATCAGATGTCAATGTAGCCTATATAAACTCAGCCTCACTCCGAATTGCCTTTCACATACAGCTTGTGTTAGAAAAGTTAGAAGAGTTACTTTAAAAACGATTTAACATTATTTAGGTAGTCAACTCAAATGAGTATGGAAGTTGATCAAGGTCAAAATGTATTGAGATGATAGGTCAGCTAAAGCGAACACAGCTTGTTTCCAAAGCTAACAGGGTACATAGAGGTAGGCATCTGGATGGTAGACTTGTTCTCACTTAAATGCATTACCCCTCATATACCAGTAGGAGTCACTGTTCAGGAGGAAATCATTGGACTTTGTAATCACACGTTATCTCAATATACCACTTTATTTAGGTTGATACAGTAGCATGACGTTGAAACAACGACACTGATTCAAACATACCATTTTACTACAACATTGAAACAAGGTCAAATAAAATATGTCTAATCAAATCTAAATTTCAGCATCATTTCAACCACCCAATTGAAGATACAATCAAAAATATTTTTTATGTTTCTGTGGAATTTTCAACGGAGTTTCAACGTATAGATAGTTCTGATGATTAAGTTGAAATTAGATTGATGTAACAACCTCGTAATCAGGTTAAATCAATGTATTTAAATGAGCATTTTACCCTCATTTTTATGCTTACAAAGCTGGTTGAAATGAGATGACTTTTTTCATATCCAATGTATTTTCGTGTTAACTCCACGTGGCAAATGACGTTGAAACAACGGCGATTCAACCAGTGTGTGCCCAGTGGGTATTGTTCTGATCAATATGCACATTTATATCTCAAGAATAAACTTACGCAGGCCACATCCCATAGAAGCCATCGGTGGTTGTTTTACGCTTTTTCCACCTGCTGCCCAGCAAAAAGGTTGACAATTGTATGTATGGTAAGTCATCAGAATGTGTGAAGAGAGGAGAGGTGCTAGGATGAGAGGAAGAGAGGATAGGTGCTAGGATGAGACAGGATGAAAGCAAAGTTGTAATATTTTACAACCAAATGATAGTTCACAACGCTGTGAAGTCAATACTTAGAATGTCATATTCAAACTACAGCAGACTTGATATAAACAAATAATACATATTTTGTATCACTCCCTGACTTTGCCAGAGTAGTTTTTGGATTTGACTATCAACCTGTGATGTGTGCCCTGTTGGGTTCAATTGCATTTCTTTAATTGACTGAATTTAAATGGAATTTACCACAATTTTATGGTCATTCTCACAAAATTCCATTTAAATTCAGTCAATTAAAGAAATGAAATTGAACCCAACAGGGCACACATCACAGGTTGATAGTCAAATCCAAAAACTACTCTGGCAAAATCAGGGAGTGATACAAAATATGTATTATTTGACCCACAAATTCTCAAGTGTCCTTTTTCAAACAATTTTCTCTTGGATCACTGAGATATGAGATTTTCTTAAAACTGTATTGTTGGTTAAGGGCTTGTAAGTATTTCATGGTAAGGTCTACACACAACAAATAAAATTAGATTTGATTAGGATCTTTACTTCTATCTATTTCATCAGAATTATCTTTTTTTTCTGATATTATGCATTTTATAACAATTTCCACAACTACCAATGTAACAATTGTCATTACCGCAACAGTTTTGCATGGACTCACTTAATCGTGTTTACCACGATTTTTGAATGACTACCTCATCTCTGTACCCCACACATACAATTATCTGTAAGGTCCCTCAGTCGAACAGTGAATTTCAGAAAGATTCGTCAACAAAGACCAGGGAGATTTTCCATTGACTCAAAAAGAAGGGTACCTATTGGTAGATGGGTAAAAATAAATAAAAAATATTCCTTTGAGCATGGTGAATTTATTAATGAAACGTTGGATGGTGTATCAATACACCCAGTCACTACAAGCATCCTTCTGGACTCAGGGGTTTTCACCATGAGGCCAATGGTGACTTTAAAACAGAGAATTGAATAGCTGTGATAGGAGAAAACTGAGGATGGATCAACAACATTGTAGTTACTCCACAATACTAACCTAATTGACAGAAGGAAAAGAAGGAAGCTTGTACAGAATAGAAATATTCCAAAACATGCATCCTGTTTGTAACAAGGCACTAAAGTAATACTGCAAAACAAATGTGACAAAGCAATTCACTTTTTGTCCTGAATACAAAAGTGTTATATTTGGGGCAAATCCAATGCAGCACATTACAGAGTACCACTCCTCATATTTTCAAGCATAGTGGTGGCTGCATCATGCTATGTGTATGCTTGTAATCGTTAAGGACTGGGGAGTTTTTCAGGATAAAAAATAAACAGAATGGAGCTAAGCATAGGCAAGATCCTAGAGGAAAAGATGAATTCACCTTTCAGCAGGACAATAACCTAAAACAAAAGGCCAAATCTACACTGGAGTTTCTTACCAAGAAGACAGTGAATGTTCCTGAGTGGCCAAGATAAAGTTTTGACTTAAATCTGCTTGAAGATCTATGGCTAGACCTGAATGGTTATCTAGCAAAGATCAACAACCAGAGGTTATTCTAACATGTATTGACTCAAGGGGTTGCATACTTCCACCCTGACAAAAGTATTTTGACAAAAAATTACAATTAAATCCATTTAAACCACTTTGAAACATCATATTGAAAAAGTCAAGAGATGTGAATACTTGCTGACTGCCCTGTAAGTACTGTAATTACATGCATGTATATTTAAAAGTCAAAAGTAACAAAGAGACAAGAAAAATAATGTATCCAAGGTCTTTACAGGTAATATTGGTGTATTAGGATGTGGATATTTGTGATTAAAAGGTACTATAGATACAATTCTGGATTGGATGGGACGGTATAACACAATATGCCTATAAAGTATCTACAGTTGAAGTCGGAAGTTTACATACACCTTAGCAAAATACATTTAAACTCAGTTTTTCACAATTCCTGACATTTAATCCTCGTAAATATGACCTGTCTTAGGTCAGTTAGGATCCCCACTTTATTTTAAGAATGTGAAATGTCAGAATAATAGTTGAGAGAATGATATACAATACTCAAAAAAATAAAAGGAACACTTAAACAACACAATGTAACTCCAAGTCAATCACACTTCTGTGAAATCAAACTGTCCACTTAGGAAGCAACACTGATTGACAATAAATTTCACATGCTGTTGTGCAAATGGAATAGACAACAGGTGGAAATTATAGGCAATTAGCAAGACACCCCCAATAAAGGGGTGGTTCTGCAGGTGGTGACCATAGACCACTTCTCAGTTCCTATGCTTCCTGGCTGATGTTTTGGTCACTTTTGAATGCTGGCGGTGCATTCACTCTAGTGGTAGCATGAGACAGAGTCTACATCCCACACATGTAAACTTCAACTAGTATACAATTGTTAGGACTGATGGACAAACTACAGCATCATGTTTTACTAAAATAAGGTTTTTCTAAAAGTACAATTTTATAAAATGACCTGAGAATTTAATCCGGACACATCTCTGTAATGAGACTATGGGGTGAAAATGTACAAAATTCAGACACATTTGTTTAGATTGATTTAAAATAAGAAACTGCCAAAAAACTAGACATCTTAGTCTTCAGAATTATAGTTTATTTTTGCAGATGCATCATGGTTTTGTAACAATTTGAAACAGACATGCTTAAAACTGGTTTCATGAGAATCACCCCAATGCTGCATAGCACAGCACTTTTTAAATCCAGGATCAGCAGCCTCTTTGTCCAACCCTCATCCTCCTATCTTCGTCCATTCAGCCTGTACCAGCCGGGTGGAAAGCACCGGCTCTGTTTTGCTGTGTCATGTTTTCACTGAGTAGTCCAGTCTATGACTTTGTCCTCTTCTTGTTTTGAGAGGTGGAATTTCTGAGGGCAGCAGACACTCATGTTTTTAAAAAATATATATTTTTAATATCTGCCATTGTTTGGAATGACATTCCATTCACTCATCATAGCAATCCTATCTAGGTAGATTTATGAACAAGGTATAAAAATAGGTAATAATCCGCTTATCAACCTTCGCAGTGGAACTGAAACCCATCTAAAATAATGTCTGGTGGGACAAGAAGTTAATCCCTGTCCCAGGAAATGATCTCACACTTGGCCATGTTCATGACTGCTGACAACATCGCACCCAAACAAAACCCGAATGGAAACACTTCTGATAGCATCCTCACTAAGAAACGTTTGTTAAACAAAATGTGCAGAGTATGGTTGGTTTGCATATTAAACACACCTATCAAGCCTTTGAACTTCCAGAGCAAAAAGCAATAAAAAGTTAATGCAAAGCAATTCCATTTACTTAATCTAATTTGAATGATTCATTGTAAAACTATGGTTATTGTGATCGATGACACACCGCGCCATCGCAAAACTCACGCATCACTTATGCTGTTCTATTTGCAGTATGTTTAGCAATTGAGTTTCATTATTGATGTCTGCTATTGCTAATAAAATACCTTCTTTAAGTCTGCCTGTCCTCTTCTCATACTGACACCAGTTATACACATGTATGACATACCAGTCAAAAGTTGACAAACCTACTCATTCAAGGATTGTTTTCTGAATTTTTTACTTTTTTATACATTGCAGAATAATAGTGAAGACATCAAAACTATGAAATAACACTACAGGAAAATACCTTTTTCATAAGCTTTGTACTGGAATGTTTTTCAAACACATCATTTTTATTTAGACATCTGTGCAATACATGTTAAGTGTTATACCTAAAAATAAAACAAAGTATTTATAAAGATGCTTTTAATATAATAATAATTTCCTGTAATCATGTAGTAACCAACAAAAGTGTTAAAAAAATCGAAATATTTTTTATATATTTGAGATTCTTCATAGTAGCCACTATGATGACAGCTTTGCACACTCTTGACATTCTCTCAACCAGCTTCATGAGGAATGCTTTTCCAAAAGTCTTGAAGGAGTTCCCACATATGCTTATCACCACCTCAATTGGTTTGAGGTAGGGTGATTGTGGAGGCTAGATCATCTGATGCAGCACTCCATCACTCTCCTTCTTGGTCAAATAGCCCTTACACAGTGTGTGCTGGGTCATTGTCCTGTTGAAAAACAAATGATAGTCCCACTAAGCGCAAACCAGATGAGATGGTGTATCGCTGCAGAATTCTGTGGTAGCCATGCTGGTTAAGTGTGGCTCTAATTCTAAATAAATCACAGACAGTGTAACCAGGAAAGCACCCACACACCACCACCTCCATGCTTCACGGTGGGAACCACACATGCGTAGATCATCCGTTCACCTGCTCTGTGTCTCACAAAGACACGGCGGTTGGAACCAAAAATCTCAAATTTGCACTTATCAGATCAAAGGAGAATTTTCTGACGGTCTAATGTCCATTGCTCGTGTTTTGTTGGTCCAAGCAAGTCTCTTCTTATTATTGGTGTCCTTTAGTGGTGGTTTCTTTTTATCAATTCAACCATGAACCCTGAATCATGCAGTCTCCTCTGAACGGTTGATGTTGAGATGTGTCTGTTACTTGAACTCTGTGAAGCATTTATTTGGGCCACAATTTCTGAGGTTGGTAACTCGAATGAACTTATCCTCTACAGCAGAGGTAACTCTGGGTCTTCCTTTCCTGTGACAGTCCTCACGAGAGCCAGTTTCATAATAGCGCTTGATGGTTTTTGCGACTGCACTTGAAGAAACTTTCAATGTTCTTCAAATTTTCCAGATTGACTGACCTTCATGTCTTAAAGCAATGATGGACTGACATTTATCTTTGCTTATTTGAGCTGTTCTTGCCATAATATGGACTTGGTATTTTACCAAATAGGGCTATCTTCTGTATACAACCTCTGCCAATATGAGAAGAGGACAGGCAGACTTAAAGAAGGTATTATTATTATTTACAATGACGGCCTACCCTGTAGAAAACAGTAAAGAAACAAAAACTCTTGAATGAGTAGGTGTGTCCAAACTTATATATATATATATATACACACACACACATTTTGTAGTCCAAACTATCCTCTCTACTGAGTCCATTTCCTCTACCTCTTCTAAATCTGTCATACCGTCTGACCACATCATTTCACTGGGTTTAGAAATAAAAACATGTCCCCCAAATCATTTAATTCATCCTCACCAGGAACCCTACAACACATTTAAATGTTACTAATTGAAGCTGGTCAAGTTTCTCTCTACATACAATAGTCAGTAGGCTAGCAAACATGGGAGGAATTAATGTATTGGCAGACATAAAATGAAAGGACAGCGGGCTGGAGAGAGGATAGCTACCGACTCACCCGATGAAGGGGCATCTCAGCTGGATCTAGGTGCGTCCTGTGCCTGTTGTGGTTCCGGAGCTTGAGACAGGGAGGGGAGCTGGCCCTGTCTGTCTGGCTGGGTCAGCTCTGGCTCTGCATGCCGCTGTAGAGAGCTGAGAGAGAGGCGGGCAGGGATAGCTGATCCTTACTGAGTCAACACAGTCGCCAACAACACTCGGACACACCCTTCCCATCCTCCACTCTCTCCCCCCCTCCATTCATCCAACCTCGTCTTTGTTGAGTTTTTTTCCATTCAAAGGGAGTGTTAAATGGGCAGTCAGTTTGAAATGTAATGAGCTGTACAAAGATCAAGTACCTGAGCCAACAGCCCAGATCAAAAACTGTTATTACTTTAAGCTTCAGCTACACATTTTAGGTCTTCTTTCGATAAATATAAAAAAGGTACTATTCATTCATAAATGAGGTGAAAGGTTACATAGGTGCCCCAAACTGAACAACTGAGGTCATACTTTTCCATAAATGACTAACCCCATGTTACCAGCATTACTCTACTGTATATACAGTATACTACACATCATTGAGTTTATTTTGTATACACTGTTTAATGACTTATAAAACAGAACTTAAACATGTTAACGTATTGAAATGATTCAGAATTTGTTCAAGATAAAGACAACTAAACCTGCTGCAATGAACCCAAGTGAACAGGGGACAATTACCTAAAGGGAGACACCGTACTCATCAAAGATGCAGTACACTCACACTTGGCACATCAGGTCAGTGTTTTTATAAATGATGAATAAGCCAGGTCAGAGGAGGAGAGTTTAAAGAGAAGAGGCATTACTCAAATGTTGTTTTTTTTAACCTTTATTTAACTAGGCAAGTCAGTTAAGAAAATTCTTATTTACAATGACAGCCTACCAGGGAACAGTGGGTTAACTGCCTTGTTCACGGGCAGAATGACAGACGTATACCTTGTCAGCTCAGGGATTCGACCGAGCAACCTTTCGGTTACTGGCCCAAAGCTCTAACCACTAGGCTACCTGCTTTGCCACTGACAGAGAACAAGGCTGTGTTGAGGCCGGAGTTACCTCTACAGTTTAGCACTGAGAACATTAACTTATTTTTTCTGACCGAGTCTCCACTCAGGTTCCAGAGCATCAATAATACACTGCAGCAGCTCAGGTTTCACATAGATAGACAGGGCCAAGGCTCAAATGGGGGGGTCCCTTATCTGTTAACACTGAAGCACGCCAACACGTTTACCTTGCAGCAACCTCTGTAATATACACAACACAGAAGCAGCTTGATTTCAGTTGATTTCCATTCACTAGCCTATCTGAGATGTGCATATCTATAACACATGCATGTAACTACAAAGCAGTTACTTTGTAATGTTATTACACAAGAGAAAGTATGCCACATAAACAGTACCGCATACGTCAAGGTGTAACATTTTACTCTGTCGTACACTTCAATCTCAGAACACTTAGTGAAGACTCCAACATTTCCTTGAGAAAAAATATAGAACTAATAGTTTGAGGACAAGTGAAAACGCATCCATACACTTCTGGAGATAGGGCAGACAGTTTGATCTGAATGAAAGATACTGTGAGAAAACAGCTGAGTAGAGGTCTTTCATTCAATAGTCTTTCTTCACAAAATATGCAGCCCTTTATGAGACCGTCTGTCATTCAAACTGGTGGATTTTTCCTGTTTCTGGAAGCTGGGTCCTTGCTGGTGGGTATCACTCAGTGCAGCTGCATGGTAAGTAGGGTTGCAAAATTCCAGTAACTTTGGCAAAATACCCAGGTTTTACATAAGTCCCATTTGGAAAATTCCCAGATTTTCTGATTATTCCACACGGATTCCAGGAAAGTCTTCGTAAACCTGGGAATCATGGGAAAGTTACCATAATTGTGCAACCCTGCTGGAGAAGTGAGGAGAGCTACTGTGTGGGCAGAGGGATGCCCCTGGGGTCTGTGACTTGGCCTTCCTGTAAGTTCTTCACCAGCTGTGCCAACCAGCGTTTGGTGGTGGTGTCGTCTTTCAAGACCTGGGCAAATGTGGTATCTTTAAGCTGGTCTGGTAGACACTGACGGAGGGCCTCTCGGGCTCTGGTGTGGGGGCAGAGGTGAGAAAAACAAAGTCATGTTAGTTATGATAGTGAGTAAGTCACTATCAGCAGAATCTATTATCTATCCAGATAAGACCATGACCACATCCACTGTTTTCAGTGCCCAACATCATTTCCCCAATATGTTTTTTTTAGTAATTCCTTGAAAATTGCTTCAAAAACACTGAAGGAATGAACGCAGGCTAAACGAGACAAGCAACAGCGGGTCGAAGAGTTGATTTCAATACCTGGAGTTGTCTGACAGGCGTAGGTAACAGCGGACAACATGTTTCAAAAGACGAGCAGAGGGCTCTTTGGAGAGCTGAAGAACCATTTTTCCCTGAAAGAGAGACAAAAAAATATATTTTTAAACTTTAAAAAAAAATATTCAGGAAGAAAACAGTGTCTAGAAAAGTATAATATTTTGAATATTGGTTAACCTTGAACTTACAAGTATCATGGCCACATGGGAGAAGCGTTCATACGTTTGGCAAATGTATGCCAGCCCTGTGTCATCAAGTAGGATTTTCTGTAGTATAAAAGTTGCTACCTGTCGGACAAAAAAATGTGGGTTGAAATTAGTGATGCACCGATATGACATTTTTGGCCGATACCGATATCTGATATTTTCCATGCAAAAAAACAAAAACAATACTGATAACCGATATTCAAATTTTTAGCGGCCTTTTAAGCATTCTAGTACAGTTAAATAGTTAACACACACACACGGACGCAGCAGTCTAAGCCACTGCATCTCAGTGCAAGAGGCGTCACTACAATCCCTGGTTCGAATCCAGGCTATATCACATCCGACCGTGTTTGGGAGTCCTATAGGTCAGGGCACAATTGGCCCAGCGTCATCCGGGTTTGGCCGGGGTAGGCCGTCATTGTAAATAATAATGTTCTTAACGGACTTGCCTAGTTAAATAAAAGGTTACACACACAGACCAAAAGGATATTTTGGTGGCATTTACGTAGGTCCCTTACTTGCTGTGCTGTTTCGTTGTTCACTTGTTTCATTCTCAACAAGGATTTCTATGAACGCCGTTTGGGTCTTTGCGTGTCAAAAAAGATACACGTCAAATAACACTATTTGACGTTTCAAATAACATGACGTAACCCGTTTCTGTAGCTGTAGTTAGCTTGCTAACTATTTAGCTAGGTGTCATCTAAAATAACCCTAATTTATAAGACAGTTCTTATTTGATTAATGGTGATCAGACCCATCTATGTGAAGCCAACCACAATAAGGATTAGCCACAATAGTGGACTTTGCAGTTAGCCTTCAAAATAAAAGTATGGCATAATACAATTTATATTCATTTGCATCACTGCCAATGTCATACTTTTATATTGAAGGAAAACTGCAAATTCCATTATTGTGCCTAATCCTTGCGGTGGCTAGCTTCACGACACAACCTGGTCCGGCGAGCCTCAACGACAGAGAGAGAGCGTGCGAGAGACAGAGATCAGCTCAACGTAATTGAAGACTAACCACTTCTGGGAAAATTGGAAAATGCTAAACAAACAACAACACGAAGAATTATCTATCCAAAATGGAGATGTATGGGTAAACCACTTCTCTAATCTATTTGGCTCTATAACAAAGAACAGCAAAAACATTTACATGATCAAATCTTATAATCAACTATTGAAAGACTACCAGAACCCACTGGATTCTCAAATTACCTTGAATGAACTACAGGACAAAATAAAAACCCTCCAACCCAAAAAGGCCTGTGGTGTTGATAGTATCCTCAATGAAATGATAAAATATACAGACAAATTCCAATTGGCTATACTAAAACTCTTTAACATCAACCTTAGCGCTGGCATCTGCCCAATATTTGGAACCAAGGACTGATCACCCCAATCCACAAAAGTGGAGACAAATTTGACCCCAAAAACTACAGTGGGATATGCGTCAACAGCAACCTTGGGAAAATCCTATATATTTATCATTAACAGCAGACTCATACATTTCCTCAGTGAAAACAATGGACTGAGAAAATGTCAAATTGTCTTTTTACCAAATTATCGTACGACAGACCACGTATTCACCCTGCACACCCTAATTGACAAACAAACCAAAACAAAGGCAAAGTATTCCCATGCTTTGTTGCCTTTGAAGCCTTTGACTCAACTTGGCATGAGGTGGTGTTGGGGGAAAAACATACGACATTATAAAATCCATGTACACAAACAAAAATTGTGCGGTTAAAATAGGCCAAAAAAACCCCCACATTTCTTCCCACAGGGCCGTGGGGTGAGACAGGGACGCAGCTTAAGCCCCACCCTTTTCAACATATAGATCAACGAATTGGCGAGGGCACTAGAACAGTCTGCCTCACCCGGCCTCACCCTACTAGAATCTGAAGTCAAATGTCTACTGTTTGCTGATGATCTGGTGCTTCTGTCACCAACCAAGGAAGGCCTACAGCAGCACATAGATCTTCTGCACAGATTCTGCCAGACCTGGACCCAGACAGTAGATCTCAGTTAGACCAAAATAATGATGTTCCAAAAAAGGTACAGTCACCAGGACCACAAATACAAATTCCATCTAGACACAGTTGCCCTAGAACACAAAAAAAACTATACATACCTTGGCCTAAACATCAGCACCACAGGTAACTTCCACAAAGCTGGAGACGATCTGAGAGACAAGGCAAGAAGGGAATTCTATGCCATCAAAAGGAAAGTAAAATTCGACATACCAATTAGGATCTGGCTAAAAAAAAATGACTTGGAATCAGTTATAGAACCCATTGCCCTTTATGGCTGTGAGGTCTGGGGTCCGCTCACCAACCAAGAATTTACAAAATTGGACAAACACCAAATTGAGACTGCATGCAGAATTCTGCAAAAATATCCTCCTTGTACAACATAAAACACCAAATAATGCATGCAGAGCAGAATTAGGCCAATACCCACAAATGATCAAAATCCAGACAAGAGCTGTTCAATTATACAACCACTTAAAAGGAAGAGGTTCACAAACCTTCAATAAAAAAAGCCATCACCTGGGGCTCTGCTCACAAACACAAACAGACCCCACAGAGCCCCAGGCCAGCAACACAATTAGACCCAACCAAATCATGAGAAAACAAAAAGATAATTATTTCCAATGTGTCAAGTATTTAACAAAAAAACTGAGCAAACTAGAATGCTAGTTGGCCCTAAAAAAGACTGACCCACACTTAAGGAAAGCTTTGACTATGTACAGACTCAGTGAACAGAGCCTTGCTATTGAGAAAGGCTGCCATAAGCAGACCTGGCTCTCAAGAGAAGACAGGCTATGAGCCAGAGGTCGACCGATTAATCGGAATGGCCGATTAATTAGGGCCGATTTCAAGTTCATTACAATCTGTATTTCTGGACACCTTTTTTTTACACCTTTATTTAACAAGTCAGTTAAGAACACATTCTTATTTTCAATGACGGCCTAGGAACGGTGGGTTAACTGCCTTGTTCAGGGGCAGAACGACAGATTTTTACCTTGTCAGCTCGGGGATTTAATTTTGCAACCTTACGGTTAACTAGTCCAACGCTCTAACCACCTGCCTTACATTGCATCCACGAGGAGCCTGCCTGTTACGCGAATGCAGTAAGAAGCCAAGGTAAGTTGCTAGCTAGCATTAAACTTCTTATAAAAAACAATCAATCAAAATCACTAGTTAACTACACATGGTTGATGATATTACTGCGTTGCATATAATCGATGCGGTGCGCATTCGCGAAAAAGGACTGTTGTTGCTTCAACGTGTACCTAACCAGAAACATCAATGCCTTTCTTAAAATCAATACACAAGTATATATTTTTTAAATCTGCATTTTTACTTAATATCGCCTGCTAACATTAATTTATTTGAAATAGGAAAATTGTGTCACTTCGCTTGCAACAGAGTCAGGGTATATGCAGCAGTTTGGGCCGCCTGGCTCGTTGTGAACTGTGTGAAGACTTTGTTAGGAAGAAATAGACAGGCAACTTTGACAAACGGGGGATGATTTAACAAAATCGCATTTGCAAAAAAGGCACAATCGTACCTAACCATAAACATCAACGTCTTTCTTAAAATCAATACAAAGAAGTATATTTTTTAAACCTGCATATTTAGCTAAAAGAAATCCAGGTTAGCAGGCAATATTAGCCAGGTGAAATTGTGTCACTTCTCTTGCGTTCATTGCACGCAGTCAGGGTATATGCAACAGTTTGGGCTGACTGGCTCGTTACAAACTAATTTGCCAGAATTTTACATAATTATGACATTACATTGAAGGTTGCGCAATGTAACAGCAATATTTAGACTTAGGGTTGCCACCCGTTAGATAAAATACGTAACGGTTCCGTATTTCACTGAAAGAATAAACGTTTTGTTTTCGAGATGATAGGTAATTAATATGGTCAAATCCAGAAACTAAGGCTTGTATTTCTGTGTGTTATTATGTTATAATTAAGTCTATGATTTGATAGAGCAGTCTGACTGAGCGATGGTAGGCACCAGCAGGCTCGAAAGCATTCATTCAAACAGCACTTTAGTGAGTTTAAGGAAAGCAGCTATTCGCAATGCTTCAAACATTGCGCTGTTTATGACTTCAAACCTATCAACTCCTGAGATGAGGCTGATGTAACCGATGTGAAATGGCTAGCTAGTTAGCGGGGTGCGCGCTAATAGTTTTTCAAACGTCACTCGCTCTGAGACTTGGAGTAGTTGTTCCCCTTGCTCTGCATGGGTAACGCTGCTTCGAGGGTGGCTGTTGTCGGTGTGTTCATGGTTCGAGCCCAGGTAGGGGCGAGGAGAGGGACAGAAGCTATACTGTTACACTGGCAATACTATAGTGCCTATAAGAACATCCAATAGTCAAAAGGTACAGTGGGGCAAAAAAGTATTTAGTCATCCACCAATTGTGCAAGTTCTCCCACTTAAAAAGATGAGAGAGGCCTGTAATTGTCATCATAGGTACACTTCAACTATGACAGACAAAATGAGGAAAAAAATCCAGAGGATAGGATTTTTAATTAATTTATTTGCAAATAATGGTGGATTATTATGGTGGAAAATAAGTATTTGGTCAACTACAAACAAGCAAGATTTCTGGCTCTCACAGACCTGTAACTTCTTCTTTAAGAGGCTCCTCTGTCCTCCACTCGTTACCTGTATTAATGGCACCTGTTTGAACTTGTTATCAGTATAAAAGACACCTGTCCACAACCTCAAACAGTCACACTCCAAACTCCACTATGGCCAAGACCAAAGAGCTGTCAAAGGACACCAGAAACAAGAAACAAAATTGTAGACCTGCACCAGGCTGGGAAGACTGAATCTGCAATAGGTAAGCAGCTTGGTTTGAAGAAATCAACTGTGGGAGCAATTAATAGGAAATGGAAGACATACAAGACCACTGATAATCTCCCTCGATCTGGGGCTCCACGCAAGATCTCACCCCGTGGGGTCAAAATGATCACAAGAACAGTGAGCAAAAATCCCAGAACCACACCTAGTGAATGACCTGCAGAGAGCTGGGACCAAAGTAACAAAGCCTACCATCAGTAACACACTACGCCGCCAGGGACTCAAATCCTGCAGTGCCAGACGTGTCCCCCTGCTTAAGCCAGTACATGTCCAGGCCCATCTGAAGTTTGCTAGAGAGCATTTGGATGATCCAGAAGATTGGGAGGATGTCATATGGTCAGATGAAACCAAAATATAACTTTTAGGTAAAAACTCAACTCGTCGTGTTTGTAGGACAAAGATAGCTGAGTTGCATCCAAAGAACACCATACCTACTGTGAAGCATGGGGGTGGAAACATCATGCTTTGGGGCTGTTTTTCTGCAAAGGGACCAGGACGACTGATCCGTGTAAAGGAAAGAATGAATGGGGCCATGTATCGTGAGATTTTGAGTGAAAACCTCCTTCCATCAGCAAGGGCATTGAAGATTAAACGTGGCTGGGTCTTTCAGCATGACAATGATCCCAAACACACCGCCCGGGCAACGAAGGAGTGGCTTCGTAAGAAGCATTTCAAGGTCCTGGAGTGGCCTAGCCAGTCTCCAGATCTCAACCCCATAGAAAATTTTTGGAGGGAGTTGAAAGTCTGTGTTCTCCAGCAACAGCCCCAAAACATCACTACTCTAGAGGAGATCTGCATGGAGGAATGGGCCAAAATACCAGCAACAGTGTGTGAAAACCTTGTGAAGACTTACAGAAAACGTTTGAACTCTGTCATTGCCAACAAAGGGTATATAACAAAGTATTGAGGTAAGTATTTGGTCAATAACAAAAGTTTATTTTCCACCGTAATTTGCAAATAAATTCATAAAAAAATACTACAATGTGATTTTCTGGATTTTTTTTTCTCTCATTTTGTCTGTCATAGTTGAAGTGTACCTATGATGAAAATTACAGGCCTCATCTTTTTAAGTCGGAGAACTTGCACAATTGGTGGCTGACTAAATACTTTTTTCCCCCACTGTATATGAAATACAAATGGTATAGAGAGAAATAGTCCTATAATTCCTATAATAACTACAACCTAAAACTTCTTACCTGGGAATATTGAAGACTCATGTTAAAAGCAACCACCAGCTTTCATATGTTCTCATGTTCTGAGCAAGGAACTTAAACGTAAGCTTTTTTACATGGCACATATTGCACTTTTAATTTATTCTCCAACACTTTGCTTTTGCATTATTTAAACCAAATTGAAAATGTTTCATTATTTATTTGAGGCTAAATTGATTTTATTGATGTATTATATTAAGTTAAAATAAGTGTTCATTCAGTATTGTTGTAATTGTCATTATTACAAATAAAAATAACATTTAAAAAATAAATAAATAATCAGATTAATCGGTATCAGCTTTTTGGTACTTCAATAATCGGTATCGGCATTGAAAAATCATAATCGGTATCGGCATTGAAAAATCATAATCGGTCGACCTCTAACAGAGAGAGCTACAGAGAGAGAGAGAGAGCTACAGAACCAGAGCGCTATACTGCGAGAGATACCGTTTTGGAAAGCTCACTGCCAGACTCCATTATGCGAAGGCACAGGGGAATGATTTCTGTCGTCAACAGGAAGTTGATCACTTCCTGCTCATCTGTTTTGACCAAGGCACCTGCCAATCAAACAGGAACAAGTTATAGAGAAACATACATGACACATACTGTATTGTCAAAGTAATTGGATAATTTCATTACTTAGGCAATGACAACATCAGAGAGTGAGATAGAGAGAAGAAAAGACAGAGACAAGGCATCATAGCAATAGAAGCACAAAAATGATATAAAGGATATTTACCGATGACTCCTAGGCTGGTGAGTCGGAGGTACTCAAATGGTCGTGTTTTGCTGACAGTGTGTAAGAAGGGGTACAGGAACAGAGGAATGTGTGCTGCCAGAAATGCCGATCTGTGAAAAACAACAGTACATAAGTTACACATTTCACATCATATAGAAGAAAATACACTGACTGTTTTGGATAAGTGCACTGTTCAATTCAATCATGATGAGAGAGAAATCAAGGGACTCACCTTGTCTCTGGATGAGAGGCCACGCATTGCAGAAGTGCTAATGCATTGCATACTCTGTTGGACTGGTGAGCGGTGAGGGTTGGGGGGTTTATTGAGGGGTAGATGTTGACTATTTCCTATTTATGAAAGAGTATGAAGCGGGTCATCATCAAGTTTAGAGCCACACTCACAGAGGAAAACCATGCTCCATCTTGCTGGAGACTGGCCAGTTAGTGTCGTCCACAATCTTACCTGCAGGAGAGCAGCTATAGTCCCACAGGAGTGCCATAGCATTGGAGCCAAATCTGGCACGGACTCCCGTTTTTTACTGAGCTCGAGCAGGGCATTCTCGCGGGTCTCTGGGCTGGACAGCTCGTTGATCCACTGGTAGATCTTTTCCCTATCCACTTGGGCCAGAGCCGTGGTTACAGCCTGTTTTACAGGAGAGGTGGACACATTGAGCTAAATTGACAAAGTGTTTGAATTAACAACAGGGCTAGCAATGGGTTTCTAGCCACCTGCATGAATGAATGAGTTAGCTAGGGAGCTAGCTGGCTGGCTACCGTACGGTAGCTAACAACTGTCAACAACAATATGTCAATTAACGTTACTGTCATGGATACAGTAACTTTCTCCCAAATAGTTCGCCACCATAGTTAGCTACCATAACTAGCTCATTCAAATGCATGTATTATCCAAACAGTTTACCACAAGAGGTGTTCGAAACATCTTTGTAACACGTTTTGCATTAGCTAGCTAATAGCAACTCTACTGGCCAAAGTCAGGACAGTAACTGGCCTTGTGCTAGCAAAAAAAAATTCAAAAGCCTTGTGTAAGCTCTTGTTAACCTAGCTAGATAACGCTTGCAAGCTAGCAATATCGTTTGTGTACTTACTGCTCCTGTAGCCAGCATTCTATGCAGCGCTTGGATATTTTAGAAAAACGTTTCGTAAAATATAAAAATATGTTTCTGTTGTGAAAACAGGCAACGAATCTCGCGAGAGCGCAACTGCGTTCAACCTTTCAACTCAGACGTGCCTCAAGTGATCCGCTGGGAAAGTTTCGTGACTATTTCCGTCTTTTTCTGTTTTGGACCTTCAATATTATGCACTTGTTCGACATTGCAGCCGACAAGTGGGCGACTCCCGAATGAGAGATGTACAAATAATGATTATTATGATTATTATTTGTAGATAATTCAATCAGTCGGGATCCCGAGTGGCGCAGCGGTCTAAGGCACTGCATCTCAGTGCTAGTGGCGTCACTACAGACCCTGTTTCGATTCCAGGCTGTATCACAACCGGCCGTGTTTGGGAGTCTCATATGGTGGCGCACAATTGTCCCAGAGTTGTCCTGTTTAGGGTTTGGCTGGTGTAGGCCGTCGTTGTAAATAAGAATGTGTTGTTAATTAAGTGACTTGCCTAGTTAAATAAAGGTTACATTTGAAAAAAGTCACAATTGACCTACAATGCTTCATGGATTTGAAGCTCTCCAACACGGCCAAAATAATGAAATTCATATTTTCGATATGCTACCTCTTATCTAATTATATAGGAATTTGTGGAGTACTTTACATCTACTGGTGTATTTCATGGTTGTCATTTTTGTGCGTTTCGACTTTGAGGCCCATGAAAAAAGGGTGTTGATCCACATTCTCTCAACTGAGCCACACTCCCATTACTACATGCATAAATATAAACCTTAGTTACATTGATAATAACAGAGTGGTAGTTTTTGATACTATTCATTTTATTTATACTCACAATTGTGAAGTGTGTACATAACATGAACACCCTTTTTCGGATGATCTGCATCCTACATATTGAGCAACTAAAGTTTGAGTTGATCACAGAGTGAAACAAGGAGTTAGACTTTCATTTTATTTAAACAATTATCTGTTTTTATTCATAGGCATTGAAGTTAATGTATGCCAATAGGACCAGGTAGTAGGAGGAGTGTTCCACTGCACCAATAAACACTCAAATATTTGTCTGTTTAGTGTCCAGTTCTAAAAAAGCAGCTCAATCCATCCAGATCCCCTCTGTAGCATTACTCATTAACCAGTCCAGCCAACTGTATTTGTTTGTTTTGGGGGAGGATGATGTGATGCAACCATAGACAGGTGTTCATTAATTGATGTTTAATCCTTCAACAGTTGGCTAGAACACAGTCCCTAGCACAGAAACAGGTTTCAGAAACACTGGGCTGGGTAGCACAGCCTATAGCCTCAGTGGTTGCATCTTCAGCGTAACAAGACCAAAGCAGTAGGATGCATCTTGTATAAAAACAAACTAGTTGACCTGTCAATGTGGATAATAAGAATCGGCCTGCTTGACTGCTACTTAGCTGAGTAATGCTTTGATCACCTAGATCAATGCTGACTGCTGAGTATGTTTGACCATTATAGACTGTTTAATCCGTTGGATCAAAGGTCACAGAGGCTATAAAAGAGTCACTACTGCCATAGCTAATAATAACCAACATGAAGCTCTTTGATTCAGATTTAACAAATCATATTGTTGATGGTGCATATTTTGTGTACTATTTAGGAATTAGCATTGAATGCAATATCGTAATGCAGCGGTGGGGCTAGATCTGTACACCACTTCACATTTCAATCATAATTATTGATATTGCCATCTCTGATCCTGAGATATCATCTAATAGGACTTAGCCAAGTGTTTACTATGGCTGTGGTGAGAACGCAGAGGTAACAGCTAGAGTGGAGAGTTCACCAGCTATCCGTCTGTCAGCTTGGATACTTCATTTGATCATACTGGATTTATTCCTTCACCCTTCACATCTGGTGCTCCAGTATTTAAGTCTAACCTATGGTGAATCAGGGATTTGTGTCTGTGAATGTTGCATGAGTGGCTGGCACCATCCGCACCAGGTCCTGGTAAATATTAGACTAGAGCAGCCTGGGAATCACTGCCAGCTGCCCTAGATAAGAGGACAATAGAGCAAGTTAATGATTCAACCAACGTTACAGATGGACAGACTGCTTAAATGTCCCGTTTGGGGATGAAGAGACAGACTGGATGGGTTGGTATGTGCTCGTGGAGCAGAGAGAAAGGGGGAATAAACGTATGCCTTAAATTGGTCTGATTCCTTGTCTCGGATGACCCGACTCTGTGATTATTACGCATACATGGCTAAGCTGGTGGAGTGTGTGCCCAACTTCTCAGAGGGCCGGAACAAAAAGGTGAGTAGGCATGGGAGATACAGAAAGTGGATTATCTGTTGACACAGCAGAAGGAAACCGTTAGTAGTAGTCTGGTGTGATTAACACAATACACCAGCCTCGAAGACCAGCATCCCAGAGTCGCCTCTTTGCTGTTGATGTTGAGACTGGTGTTTTGCGGGTACCATTTAATGAAGCTGCCAGTTGAGGACTTGTGAGGAGTATGTTTCTCAAACTAGACACTCTAATGTACTAGTCCTCTTGATCAGTTGTGCACCGGGGCCTCCCACTCCTCTTTCTATTCTGGTTGTTCTGTGAAGGGAGCAGTACGCAGCTTTGTACGAAATCTTCCGTTTCTTGGCAATTTCTCACATGGAATAGCCTTCATTTCTCAGAATAAGAATAGACTGACGAGTTTCAGAAGAAAGTTCTTTGTTTCTGGCCATTTTGAGCCTGTAATCGAACCCACAAATGCTGACGCCATAGTTCAGAAATACCACAACTCCTCTCCACCTCACTTTAAGTGCAAATAAGGTGTGACTAAGTACTGTTGATAAGTTGTTTAGTGTGTTTAGTGGAATAGTATGTACGTTTGTTGTAGGGGAGCATCCACGGATGGGCGCCATGGACGTGTGTCCCTTCATCCCTGTCCAGAATGTCACTATGGAGGACTGTGTCAACTGTGCCAACATTTTTGCCCAGCACTTAACAGATGTGATGCATGTACCTGGTAGGTTTTCCTCTCTGACCTATTGACCTATAGTTAACACATTGGCCATTTACTTTGCTGTAGACAAAGCCACAAGGTCAGTTTTAGTGCAGTGCCCCTTGGTTCTGTGTATTCTATCCCATATGGGCTCTGATCAGGCCCTACACCCAAACAAGGGCACTGCGTTCATCCACCTCTGGCCTGCTCGCATCCCTACCACTGAGGAAGTACAGTTCCCGCTCAGCCCAGTCAAAACTGTTCGCTGCTCTGGCCCCCCAATGGTGGAACAAACTCCCTCACGACGCCAGGACAGCGGAGTCAATCACCACCTTCCGGAGACACCTGAAACCCCACCTCTTTAAGGAATACCTAGGATAGGATAAAGTAATCCTTCTCACCCCCCACCCTTAAAAGATTTAGTTGCACTATTGTAAAGTGGCTGTTCCACTGGATGTCATAAGGTGAATGCACCAATTTGTAAGTCGCTCTGGATAAGAGCGTCTGCTAAATGACTTAAATGTAATGTAAATGTAAATATGGTATTGCTCGCAAAAAGCCACATACAGGTGAATAAGACACGTTGTCGTTTCTCCATAGTGTATCTTTATGGAGAAGCAGCGAGGAAAGAGAACAGGAGATCTCTTCCCTCTGTCCGGGCAGGAGAGTATGAGGCCTTGTCAGAGAAAGTGAGTTTGACCTATTCTCGCTATACACCAAGTCACTTGGCTCTGTCATAACCTCACATGGTCTCTCCTATCATTGCTATGCAGACGACACACAATTAATCTTCTCCTTTCCCCCTTCTGATGACCAGGTGGCGAATCGCATCTCTGCATGTCTGGCAGACATATCAGTGTGGATGACGGATCACCACCTCAAGCTGAACCTCGGCAAGACGGAGCTGCTCTTCCTCCCGGGGAAGGACTGCCCGTTCCATGATCTCGCCATCACTGTTGACAACTCCATTGTGTCCTCCTCCCAGAGCGCTAAGAACCTTAGCGTGATCCTGGACAACACCCTGTCGTTCTCAACTAACATCAAGGCGGTGGCCCGTTCCTGTAGGTTCATGCTCTACAACATCCGCAGAGTACGACCCTGCCTCACACAGGAAGCGGCGCAGGTCCTAATCCAGGCACTTGTCATCTCCCGTCTGGATTACTGCAACTCGCTGTTGGCTGGGCTCCCTGCCTGTGCCATTAAACCCCTACAACTCATCCAGAACGCCGCAGCCCGTCTGGTGTTCAACCTTCCCAAGTTCTCTCACGTCACCCCGCTCCTCCGCTCTCTCCACTGGCTTCCAGTTGAAGCTCGCATCCGCTACAAGACCATGGTGATTGCCTACGGAGCTGTGAGGGGAACGGCACCTCAGTACCTCCAGGCTCTGATCAGGCCCTACACCCAAACAAGGGCACTGCCTTCATCCACCTCTGGCCTGCTCGCCTCCCTACCACTGAGGAAGTACAGTTCCCGCTCAGCCCAGTCAAAACTGTTCGCTGCTCTGGCCCCCCAATGGTGGAACAAACTCCCTCACGACGCCAGGACAGCGGAGTCAATCACCACCTTCCGGAGACACCTGAAACCCCACCTCTTTAAGGAATACCTAGGATAGGATAAGTAATCCTTCTCACCCCCCCTTTAAGATTTAGATGCACTATTGTAAAGTGACTGTTCCACTGGATGTCATAAGGTGAATGCACCAATTTGTAAGTCGCTCTGGATAAGAGCGTCTGCTCAATGACTTAAATGTAAATGTAAATGTGACCTAACTTTATTGTATTCATACCCTATGGGCAACATTTCCCTCATTGTATAAGAGAATAGAGCAGCGAAAAATAAGCTAAAACTCAAAGGTAGTACTTTCACTACTTTCAGTTACAGTGGGACAAAAAAGTATTTCGGGACAGAGGGGCAGCCCGGGACTGAGGGGCAGCCCGGGACAGAGAGGAAGCCCAGTACTGAGAGGAAGCCCAGTACTGAGATGAAGCCCAGTACTGAGATGAAGCTCAGGCAGGTAGTAGGCTCCGGTAAATCCTGGCTGGCTGGCAGATCTAGAAGAGACTGGTTGTCGAGCAGATCTGGAAGAGACTGGTTGTCGGGCAGATCTGGAAGAGACTGGTTGTCGGGCAGATCTGGAAGAGACTGGTTGTCGGGCAGCACTGGGCTGACTGGCGGCACTGGGGTCGCTGGGCAGACTGGGAGCACTGGCCGCGCTGGGCAGACTGGGAGCACTGGCCGCGCTGGGCCGACTGGGAGCACTGGCGGAGCTGGGCAGACTGGAGACACCGGCAGCGCAGGAGAGGAGAAAGGCTCTGGCTGTGCTAAACAGGCGGGAGACTCCAACAGCGCAGGAGAGGAGAAAAGCGCTGGCTGCGCTGAACAGGCGAGGCGCACTGGAGGCCTGGTGCGTGGTACTGGAACTGGTGGTACTGGCGCGAGAACACGCACAGGAAGCCTGGTGCGGGGAGCTGCTACCGGAGGACTGGTGTGTAGAGGTGGCTCTGGATAGACCGGACCGCGCAGGCGCACTGGAGCTCTTGAGCACCGAGCCTGCCCAAGCTTACCTGGCTCGATGCCCACTCTAGCCCGGCCAATAGGAAGAGCTGGTATGTGCCGCACCGGGCTATGCTCCCGCACTGAAAACACTGTGCGCTCCATAGCATAACACGGTGCCTGCCCGGTCTCTCTAGCCCAACTGTGAGCACAGGGAGTTTGCGCAGGTCTCCTACCTGGCATAACTATTCTCCCTTCTAGCCTCCCCCCAATAATTTTTTTGGGCTGCTTTTCAGGTTTCCTTGCCAACCGTGTTCCCTCGTATCGTCGGCTCCTATCTCCAGCTGCCTCTGCTCTCCTTAGTGCCTCCACCTGTTTACCATGGGAGGCGATCTCTTCCGGCCAATATCTCCTCCCAAGTGTAACAACCTTTACCATCCAACACGTCTTCCCATGTCCATTCTCCGAATAATTCATCCTCCCTTTGCTGCTCCAGCTGTTGCTGCCTGTTTATACCAGCGCCTCTCCGTTTTAGCCGGTGTGTCTTTTTCTTTGACTCGATTCGCCTGTAGCCCTCCTCGCACTGCTGAAGCGAATCCCAGGCGGGCGCCTGCACTCTCTCTGGGTCGGCCGCCCACCTGTCAATTTCTTCCCACGTCGTATACTCCATTAGCTCCTGCCAGTTATCTGCGTCGTTGCCAGTTACACGCTGCTCGGTCCGTGAGTGGTGGGTGTTTCTGTAACTGTTCGTCTGTTGAATGAAGAAAGTCGGACCGAAATGCAGCGTAGTGGTTACTCATGACTTTAATGAAGGAAAACGGAACGATACATGAAATAACTCTTAAATACAAAAACAACAAACGGAACGTGAAACCTATTACAGCCTATCTGGTGAACACTACACAGAGACAGGAACAAACACCCACAAAATACAAAGCGAAAGTCAGGCTGCCTAAATACGGTTCCCAATCAGAGACAACGCGAAGCACCTGACTCCAATTGAGAATCGCCTCAGGCAGCCAAGCCTATACAACACCCCTAATTAGCCGCGATGCCAAATACTACAAACCCCAATACGAAAAACAACATATAAACCCATGTCACACCCTGGCCTACCCAAACATATAACAAAAACACAAAATACAATGACCAAGGCGTGACAGGGATTGATTTGCATTTTTCTCACCAAAGTACATTCATCTCTAGGAGACAGAACGCATCTCCTTCCTGAGCGATATGACGGCTGCGTGGTCCCATGGTGTTTATAGTTGCATACTATTGTTTGTACAGATGAACGTGGTACCTTCTGCCGTTTGGAAATTGCTCTCAAGGATGAATCAGACTTGTGGAGGTCTACAATTATTTTTCTGAGGTCTTGGCTGATTTCTTTAGATTTTCCCATGATGTCAAGCAAAGAGTTTGAAAGTAGGCCTTGAAATTCATCCACAGGTACACCTCCAATTGACTCAAATTATGTCAATTAGCCTATCAGAAGCTTCTAAAGCCATGACATCATTGTCTGGAATTTTCCAACCTTTTAAAGCCACAGTCAACTTAGTGTATGTAAGCTTTTGACCCACTGGAATTGTGATACAGTGAATTTTAAGTGAAATAATTTGTCTGTAAACAATTGTTGGAAAAATGACTTGTGTCATGAACTAAGTAGATGTTCTAACCGAATTGCCAACACTATAGTTTGTTAGCAAGAAATGTGTGGAGTGGTTGAAGAACGAGTTTTAATGACTCCAACCTAACTGTATGTAAACTTCCGACTTCAACTCTATATCCTCACATTGAAGTGTTTTACAATTTTGTTTTCAAGACAACAAGGGATACACGTGGAACACAAAACAGGTTGACATAAACAGTTGCATTCATGAGTTTTATTGTCAATAAATGTCAATAAAAAATAAGGCCCACCAAGCAAAAACGTGATAAAAACGTTTTTTTATAAGAATGCTGCAAGTACAGATTGTTTGCTCAGTGGGAAATTAATAATTAGTCAGTGACAACGATGTGGAGTTTGGTGACAGCAACTATGTGAGCTTTTTACAGTATTTTACACAATGTGCAATAATTGTGTATGATTTTCTGTGTAGAAGATCCCTTACCTTTCTAATGACTCTTGTGTGGCTTGTGAGCGTCATAGAGCAAAACTCATGAGAGTCTTAGCTTTTCATACTGGGGTCATATTAGTTTGTAGCTCAAACCGTTCAGACTTTACAGATGTTTTTTGTGAGAATAACCATTTTCTGGATCCGGCCTTGTTCTCATTAACACTGCTCAACCCCCAGACTAATGTTTGGTATTGACTGATGCGGAAGAAATAGACGAATCCAATGTTTTTAAAAAGTCTGTAGCTCAAACACACAATGTTTAAAGGGGGTTGGAAGCACTAAATGATGCCGATGTGTCTATTGTTCTCAGTTGAAGAGGACAGAGTGGGCTCCTGACTATGGCCCTGCCACCTTCGTGGCCTCCTGGGGAGGTACAGTAGCAGGGGCTCGCAAATTCCTGGTTGCCTACAACATTAACCACCTCCAGCACGAAGGAACAAGCCCATCGGATCGCACTAGATATCCGGGAAAAAGGCAGAAGCAAAGACCAGGTAGGGTAGGTTTCGCTACTGTCGGTCTTGATCGCCCAATGTCAGAGATGAATGACACGCGGCTACTTTGGCGTTGGAAGAGATTCCTCTCATTTTTACAATACATTATTGTTTTCCTCTTCTTTATAACTGACGCTGAACTAATAAACGTCTATTTTTGAGTCCTATGCCTTGTCTGCTTGCAAAGAGAGTAACATGATTGATTTGTATTATAGCCGGGTCTGATGAAGAAGGTGCAGGTGGGCTGGTACCTGGAAGAGGCGAACATAGCCCAGGTGTCCACCAACATCCTGGACTTTGAGCTGACGCCCTTCCACACTGTTTACGAAGAGATCTGCAGTGCAGCCAAGGTAAGGAGCTACCACGACCACAACAACAACAACCGCAGCTGAAAACAGCACAGCATTATTGTACAAAACTCTCTCACTGATCTGGTGGTTTGAACCAGTGACATAAGGGCAGCTAATAATGTCAACAAGTTGAGCCAATTTGACACCTCTCCTTCCTTCCTCTTTTCCCCAGGACCTGAACCTGCCAGTAGGCCTCATACCTCTGAGAGCCGTGCTGGACTGTGCTGACTTCTACATCCAGAGAGACAGGCTCTTCATTGTGGAGGAGGAGCACAAAGTCTGCCTGGTCATCAGTAAACTTGGGCTTGATTCACTTGGGCCTTTCGTCCCCAAAGAGAGAATCATAGAGTGAGTGCCAATGAGTGCACTATTTCCATGGCCTATGGGACTTTTCCATTCTAGTCATTCAAAACTATTTCTATGGTTGTGACTCTAGGTACATGGTGGAGAGGACTGAGGAGGACAAGCGTTTGGTGTATCTATCTCTGCTGCAGTTTGTCCGCAGCGTGGGAGCCAGAACCGCTGCTCCGGGAGGAGGGTCAGTCTCTGCTGCCATCGCTGCAATGGTAGAACCACCCGTATGACCTTGCTCAGCACATAGGAATAAACCAATATAAAGTATGTACAATACAAGGAGGAGTCAAAGGTGTGTGTGTGTGTGTGCATTTCAGGGGGCTGCTCTGGGAGCCATGGTGGGTCAGATGACCTATGGGAAGAGGCAGTTTGATAGCCTGGACAGCATCATGAGGAGACTCATCCCTCCCTTCCATCAGGCCATGAATGAACTGCTGGTCATGGTGGACGCAGACTCCAAGGCATTCAGTCGTTATATGGTGAGAGGGAAACATATCATGGTTAAACCAGATTGAAGCCTTCAGTCTGGGTTAACCGGGCTAGGGAAAGCAGGAACTATACCGGGAAAAACTAGACTGAAATCCTAACGGAATGTTTTTCACTATTGTTTCACTTTACTCCGTTTCAGAGCATATTCAGATTGGATTCCAGGCTAAGAATTTTTTGAGGAAAAAATACATGTTTTATTGTCACATACACCGGATAGGTGCAGTGAAATGTGTTGTTTTACAGGGTCCGCCATAGTAATGCGGAGCCCCTGGAACAAATTCGGTTTAAGTGCCCTTGTTCAAGGGCACATCGACAGATTTTTCACCTTGTCGGCTCGTGCATTCGAACCAGCGACCTTTCGAATACTGCCCCAACGCAGTAACTGCTGGGCTACCTGCTGCTCATTGCGACACAACCTGATGTGACCCTGCCCAGCCTTTTAACTAAGCAGAGAGTCATACAAAATATGATGAATATTTCTTCTGATGATAAAAGTTCAGGTGAAGAACGAATGATAAAAGCTGCTTTTGTTTCTTGTAAATGCTTACTTTGGAGGTTCGAAAACAAGGTATGATCTTGATGTTTGCTGTCTTGTGGCTTTGCTATGAAAATGTAGTGGAATGTAATCTTTTAGTGGAAAAGGAGTGTCGATATAACCTTCAGGGAACAAAGAAGAGTTTAGTACAACTTTCTAGATCTCTTTGACTCTGCCAATGAACCTGTCAATGAATCACTTCCATCTAGCCTCACATACTAGTCATAGTTTGTTGCATTTTCACCACAGGTTGTGGTGATGCCATTGTTGAATTTTGTTGAAGGCTGATGGTATTACACTACGCGTTTAACTGTGATGTGAGAATAAATGTGGCTTGTATAGGCTTTGCTGACACTGTATGCAGTTACTCCTGTTTTATAAGGTTTAACTTTCTCGTTTTCAGGCTGCATTGAAGATGCCAAGGAACACATCAGATGAAGTCAAAAGGTGATTGCCATGCTACAATATATGGCACTTCTGTCGAATCCAAGATGTCAGAGAAGCATGTCAGTAAAGTAGATGTGTAATTAAACACACACACACACACACACACACACACACACACACACACACACACACACACACACACACACACACACACACACACACACACACACACACACACACACACACACACACACACACACACACACACACACACACACACACACAAACAGCGCAACACGTTGGAACTATTTTAAACCATCTTTACTTCAGGTTGACATATATGGAAACTCATTACTGTACATTCTCCAGTATCCCGCTGTCACCTGTCTTCACACGCCACCTCCTTTTACCTGGCAAGCAACCTGGCCCATCCTTGTAACCACATAAAGCAGGCTTTCCCAAAGAAGACTGGTTTACTGTAGTTCCTTTACTGCCAGCTCATCTAGTCTAATAGTACGTAAGGTGTAGTCTTGTAGTCATGGTGTAGTCTTGTCATGCTCCAAATCTATCTCACCTCTCTGCGCTTCCTCTTTCCTACACTGTATACTTATCCCCACGCCTAATCCTGCCACTGCCCCTACCCTGGTCTTGCTTCTGACCTGCCTCTTCCCCTATTCCTACCTACTCCTGCCTGCCCATTACCCCTACCCCTGTTCCTGCCGCAGGAGGGAAGCTGCCATGCAGGAGGGTCTCCTGCCTCAACCTGCCCATTACCCCTACGCCCTTTGTTTTGTGCCTGTCATGCAGTGAATGATAAATGACTGCTGGAGAGATGACGCTGGAGAGCAGGTACGGGGAGTGAAACATTTAATATAGAACGGACATGGAACGAGACAGTAACAGTGTCAGCAAACAGGTAACACCGACAAAAAACAATCAATGCAGCAACAGGGAACGGAGCGGGGGAACTGACAAATATAGGGGAGGAAATAAACAGGTGATGAATGAGTCCAGGTGAGTCCAATATCGCTGATGCGCGTGACGAGGGGAGGCAGGTGTGCGTACTAGATGGAAGGAGTGTGTGATGCAGGGCAGCCTGGCGCCCTCAAGCTCCAGGGAGGGGAAGGGCGGGAGCAGACGTGAAAGTGCCAACTGCTTATACACACATACCACCCTACTGGCATACTGTAAAACAGCATTTCAAAATGCCAGGACACCCATAAGTGTCTCCATTAAGTATGGTTGCAAAACGTTTTCTGACAGATGCCCCAGAGCTATGACATGCTATGACATGACATACTGTAGACAGCCTACAAAAACATCTTCCTTGTATGGTTATTCTTCGTGGCGTTGCAGGTAGCAGCTAAAGCCCTGGAAACAGCAGTGTTTGGAGCCTACTACAACGTTGTGATCAACCTCAAGCATATCACAGATGAGTCCTTCAAAGTAACAATGTAGCCTGAAGGTCTTTCTGACTCCAAAATGATTCTGCCTAGGTTGCAACGTAGGTAATCTATCAATACTGGAAAATGAATCAAAAAACAGATTTTGGTGAGAGCCAGTGGCTTATTACATAGTTATACTCATACAATCGTGTTTTGTGTTTTGCAGACTCAACAGAGAGCATCAGCTCTGCTTACTGAGGCCAGGGAGAGTGCTAATGCAGTCCTGGATACTGCAGAGAGAAAAAATTGAAGAAGTTACCACATTACCAAAGCATCCCCCGCTGCCTGCCTAGGCCTCAAACCAGGCTTTCACAACCATCAATCTATTGCAAATAAACTGGGTTCACATTTCAACATGCTTTATCAACTACTCCTCAATGGTGCTCCTTTGCTTTGTTAGGAATTCACTAAATACTTACGTAATGTACTGTATAGCAGTAGCCTACACCAAGCCAGGATGTCACAGTGTTCTTATCCACAGCGACTTACAGGCGCAATTGGGGTTAAGTGCCTTGCTCAAGGGCACATCGGCAGATTGTTCACCTACTTAGCTCGGGGATTCAAACCAGCAAACTTTCGGTTACTGGCCCAACCTCTTCACCTCTAGGCTACCTGCCGCCCTGAATAGTACTACAAGTTTTTTTTCTTCTCTCTTCCACTTCGACATGAAGCTAAAATGATAGAGTAGTATTATTTGCTTCTGAATGACAAAGTGATGCGTTTCGGGATATGAACTCTGTCCATACCTCAGCTCCACCTGTGTAGTACAACAGGCAGGATGACATGACGGGAATTAAAGGGTGTAGTTTATCCAGTTCCTATAAATAAGAGAACATCCTTCACACAAGACAAAGGACAGAATCGAGAGCTGCTTACCAACCAGTTACAGGCGTGTACACGCTTCATTTAATCTGCGTTCTATGTTAACTAAAATACATGCATTATTGATTTCTGGCATATATTCAGTATTTGTATATCTCAAATGAGTATTCCTTATTCTTTTGATTACATGTAATGCATTGGAATACCTTTAGATTTTGAACAAGGAACTTTTGGGCAGGTTAATCTGTTTTATAAGCCTTATATTAATATGTTCGAACAGTGATTATAAAACGGAATCCTTTGTTGCAATTTTCTTACCACAGTAACATATTTCATCGCCGGGACTTGAAAATGTTTGGCAGCAGCTCAGGTAAAATATCCCCATTGTTCTGTCTGCTCTATTTTGCTTAGCAGTTTTGAATGATAATTCTCCTTTTGACTGATTCTCTTTCCTAGGTGGTCGTCACCCCCCAGGGTATGAAGTAGATCAGCAGAGACATCCCCAGGGGGACCAAGGGCCTGTCCTCCTGGGGATAAAGACCACCACTCCGGGGGAGATGAGACCATGGTCCTCCAGAGGGTTGCTACCCCCCCAGACCACAGAGGCAGTGGTGACCATGGAGGCAGACACAGTCCTGGTGGTAGAGACCACCATGGTCATGGTCATGGAGAAGGCCATGGGCTTGGAGAAGGCCATGGGCATCGCCACAAGAGGCACTGAAGAGTAAGAGTAATACACTTCACTCTCAAAGTGAAATTCAGCCATGATTTTCTGAATTACCTTGACCCAATAACAATCTACAACATTCATGTATTTGACATTGTAATGTGTATAAACCCATTGAATAAACTTGCTTTCAATTGTATTTTAATCATATGTGAAACTGATAATAATCCATTGAAGCAAACTGTTGGGCAAATGAAGTTTTCCTTTGAAGATTTACAAGAATTATGGTGACACAAACAAGGAACTTTATCTTATGGTCAAAATATTGTGCGCTACCCTTATTTACTCAGCAGCCATGGAGCTAACATTAACATAACCCGCAGTCCAAACAATACCCTGAGAGACTTGTTTTGATGGCAACAAAGGCCAGGTTTCATAGCACAGTAAACACCCACAATGACAAAGTGATCCTGTTATACAGGCGAGAAGACAAAACTTTCTCTCACAGTCAATGAAAAAGATGTGAGAGCCGCCGACTACTTCTGTCCTAGGGGCCAAACATGAAAGATTGGAAGAAAGGAAATCATATTGAGGTAGTTTATTGATTTGAGGAAAAAGGAAATTAAACCATTTCCAAAAAATGTTTTGTTTTGCTACAGTTGCATGGTGTTTGGTTTAACCTAGAACTACAGAATTGACAGACACTTTCGATGGTGACCTCTGCTCTGGCTTGTTGTATAGGGACATAAGCATTTGCTACCACTCGTGATCTGTGCCTCCCTCTAGTTGCATTCTTGGTCATTGTTAGTTAATGCTTCCAGTATTAAAGTCAACCTACTTGTGATTTGATGAATAAATATAATATTGCTATTGAATAACTCATATTGAATAACTCAAGTGTTCAGTGTTGCTTTCATTGGATTTGTCTCCCCAGTCCCTGTTGCACAAGAAGCATAATATGTATGAGTGTTTATATTGTTCATCTATGTAGGTGGAGGTCAACCTAATTATTTTCAGTCTAAACTGTAACTAGGTCACTCAGGAACATTCAATGCTGTCTTGGTAAAACTCCCTACTCCTTGCCGATGACAAGCACACCCATAACATGATGCAGACATCACCATGCTTGAAAATATGAAGAGTGGTACTCAGTGATGTGTCATGTTGGATTTGCCCCAAACATAACACTTTGTATTCAGGACAAAAAGTTAATTTCTTTGCCATTTTCTTTGCAGTTGTACTTTATTGCAAACAGGAATATTTTTTATTCTGTACAAGTTTCCTTCTTTTGGCTGTTTTTTAGATTAGTATAGAAGAGTAACGTATAGTAGAGTAACTACAATGGTGTTGATCCATCCTCAGTTATCCTATCACAGCCATTAAAATCTGTTTTAAAATCCTCATTGCCCTCACATTGAAATCCCTGAGCAGTTTCCTTCCTCTCCGAGTTAGAAAGGACTTCTGTATCTTTGTAGTGACTAGGTGTATTGATACGCCATCCAAAGTGTAATTAATAACTTCACTATGCTCAAAGGGATATTCAAATGTCATTTTTTTAAACTTATCTACCAATAGGTTGCCCTTCTTTGCAAGGCATTGGAAAACCTCTCTGGTCTTCGTTGTCACGTGTGCTCCCTTTCCGGCCTCTAGGTCACCAGGCTGCTCGTTATGGGGCACACCTGTCACCAGCGGTACGTGCATAACGACACTCACCTGGGCTCCATCACCTCCTTGATTACCTGCCCTATATGTCATCCCTTTGGTTTCTTCCCCAGTCATCATTGTTTGTTTCATGTCGGTGTTTTGTTCATTTATTTATTCAAATGTATTCACTCCCTAAACTTGCTTTCCCGACTCTCAGTGTACATCGTTACATTTGTGGTTGAATCTGGTTGATATTCACTTCTCAACTGTTATTATGCACATGTTTACTCCTGAACTTATTTAGGCTTGCCAAAACAAAGGGGTTGAATCCTTATTGACTCAAGACATTTCAGTTTTTAATTTTTAATTCATTTGTAAAAACAATTCCACTTTGAGATTACAGGATAGGGTGTGTAAACCAGTAACACAAAATATCAATTTAATCCATTTTATATTCAGGCTGTAACACAACAAAATGTGGGAATACCTTCTAAAGGCAATGTAGTTAAGTGCTTTAAGTTTATACATATCACTAAATTATGAATTGTTTCCAGTTCAGTAAAGTGTAATATATAATGTATATTTCTAAACTGACTCGGTACAAAAGTATTTGTTCTGAAACGTGACTACTGAAGCTCAAGGAGAGTAAAGGATGAGAATGAAATAGGCTTCAGTATAAAACATTTCCTAGACTAAAAGATCTGGTCCCACATGTCTGTTGGCTCAGTTGCAGTCCAAGTCAGGTGTCATCTACAGAGGATGATAAAAACATCAATATGAGCAAAATGTCTTTAATGGATGCAAAGCTACCATTGGTCAGAGGCACAAAATAAATGCCATCATGATGACATTGGAATGAATGTGCGTATTACAAATTCAATCTCAAGGAATTAAAGCATTTTTAGAGGATGTAGCCTACTGGTCAGAAAATGTAGCAGACTACAGACAATCATGCATACATGAGCCCCATGCTGAAAACACAAAACAGTTGTACTGCACGTAGTACTATAAGTTACTACAGTAGGTACAGTTTGCCAGCAGCAGTGATTATTTTGCACAATTGAAACGTCACCCACAGCCTGTTATTACTAGCAAAGACATGCTTATTCGGAGAAAGGGGCACCATTCACAATACCTGAAAGTCTTCAGCTAAAAACTCTCTGAGATCAGACGCCTGAGGCAAGTAGTATGATAAAGAACAATAATGGACGAGAAATGCATGAGACTTATTCGCAAATGATGGCATTGTTCATCAATTCTTAGTGTTTGGCATCAGACTGCAATTGAATAGAATAAACTTTTTTTAAACACCAGAGGAGAAGTTTGACTCACCACAGCATCAATATCCTTAGGACTATTCCAACACTGGAGCACTGGTGCAACGCTCCTCTTCAGCTCTCCGAACACGTCTGGCGGCATGGGCATCATGTTGTCTTGCAGTCTAGACGGGTGACTAGAACACATTGTGAAAACAACAGTTAAGTCAGATTGTCAAATCATACTCAAACCAGACTATAGTCGAAAATACAAATACAGTATTTATGGCATCTTCACCTTTAACGAAATGAATATTGAGTATTATGAAGGGTACTCTAGACTTACACTTCGGACACTGATATGAGTTCTGTCTTCATGTATCCTGTGACGCTGGAACCCTCCACATCCATGGGCTCCGATGCTGAAAAAGAAAACAAAATGGTGGAACAGTGATATAAAGACCACTTGTCCCAGATCTGTTTGTGGTTTATAGCCAACTCCTATGGTCGTTCAACGCTATACAGAGAAAAATTATTCAGAGGTTGGTCATAAAACACAACCCCAATGGTCTACCAAACAGACATCGGGATCCTTACAGGGGCTTTGTGTAAATCAAAAATAACACTATTGCTACCAAGGTGCATGATTGAGGAGCAAACCGAAGAGAGAAGAATTTTCAGCCACTCTTTGTGGGACAATGGAAGTAGATTTCAGTAATGCTTCTTTATTTCGGGACCACCCATAAGTAACACGTATGACTAAGTCGCTTTGGATAAAAGTGTCTGCTAAATGGCATATACTATTTATTATAATATTCAGGGGATTGAAATAAAGAGGGTCGCTGGCTGCTTACCCTCAGAGGCCCTGGTGTAGTACTTCCCGAAGGACTTGTCTTTGGGGATGTCTGGGTAGAGGAAACGGAGTGGGTTCTCTGGGATGTTCTCAGCTGCCATCACCTTGTAGGTTCGGATGATGTCAGGCAGAGAGACGGCAGACAGCTCCTTCTTGGTGTAGGGCTCCACTGCATGGAATACAGGCTTATCTGCAAAACACACACATCAAAATATGTCAACCTTTTAATTGTAATTGCCTACATGGCCGCTGTGTGGGTGTGTTGTTTTCACAGACTCACCGTTTAGGTCGTGTTCCACCCAAGTGAATGTGATGGCTCCGTCTCTGCTACTCTCACTGAAGCGCAGCAGGAACGTGCCTGGACACTTCCCAGTCAGCATGGCCTTCTCCCTCTCCTTACTCACAAAGCCCAGGATGCAACTGTAGTGGGTGAGAACAAGAGAATAAACAACAATTCTTCACTTTTTATTATGTTTATTTGACAGGGGAAATTCACATTGTTCAACAATTCTGTAAATGTACAGTGCATTTGGAAAGTATTCAAACCCCTGGACTTTTTCCACACTGTTACGTTAAAGCCTTATACTATAATGGATTAAATTGTTTTTTTCCTCATCAATCTACCTCATAATGGGGTGGCAGGTAGCCTAGTGGTTAGAGCATTGGGCCAGTAACAGAAAGGTTGCTGGATCGAATCCCCGAGCTGACAAAGTAAAAAATCTGTCGTTCTGCCCCTGGGACAAGGCAGTTAACCCACTGTTCCCTGGTAGGCAGTCATTGTAAATAAGAATGTGTTCTTAACTGACTTGCCAGGTTAAATAAAGTTTCATAAAAATGTGTTTTTAAATAATAATGACAAAGCAGAAACAGGCTATTAGAAATTATTACAAATAAAAAACTGTATTCAGACCCTTTACCCAGTACTTTGCTGAAGCACCGTTGGAAGCGATTACAGCCTCGAGTCTTCTTGGGTATGATGCTACAAGCTTGGCAAACCTGTATTTGGGGAGTTTCTCCCATTCTTCTCTGCAGACCCATTCAAGTTCTGTCAGGTTGGATGGGGAGTGTCATTGCACAGCTATTTTCAAGTCTCTCCAGTCTTTCCGGTTTAGGTCCTTCAGCGCTCTGGAGAAGGTATTCATCAAGAATCTCTCTGTACTTAGCTCTGTTCATCTTTCTCTCCATCCTGACTAGTCTCCCAGTCCCTGCCACTGAAAAACATCCCCGCAGCATGATGCTGCCACCACCATGCTTCACCAGTGCCAGGTTTCCTCCAGACGTGACGCTTGGCATTCAGGCCAAAGAGTTCAATCTTGGTTTTATCAAATCAAATTTTATTTGTCACATGCGCCGAATACGACAGGTGTAGGTAGACCTTACAGTGAAATGCTTACTTACAAGTCCTCTGAAGCAGGCCGACCATCTCTGTTGGCACCATCATACAAGGGCTGATGGCGCCAACAGAGATGGTCGGCTTGCTTCAGGTCCTTAGTTTTTTTAATGTATTATTTCTTATATTGTTAGCCCAGAAAATCTCAAGTGTTATTTCATACAGCCGGGAAGAACTTTTGGATATAAAAGCGATGTCAACTTAGCAACATTATTACCAGGAATACGACTTTCCCGAAGCAGATCCTTTTGTTCGGACCTCCACCCTGGATGTGGGATCTTATCCCAGAGGCCGATCCAAAACAATGCGGTCGCCGCAGGAGAGGCTGACGGAGCAGCCTACTGGTCAGACTGAGAAGGCGAGCACACCATACACCGCTTCTGAGCATATTACTTGCGAATGTCCAATCTCTAGACAACAAGGTGGACGAAATTAGAGCACGAGTTGCCTTCCAGAGAGACATGAGAGATTGCAACATTCTCTGTTTTATGGAAACATAGCTCACTCGGGATACGTTGTCAGAGTTGGTACAGCCACCCGGGTTCTTCACGCATCGCACCAACAGAAACAAACAACTCTCTGGTAAGAAGGGCGTGGGTGTATGCCTTATGATTAACGACTCATGGTGTGACCATAACAATATACAGGAACTTAAGTCCTTTTGTTCACCTGACCTAGAATTCCTTACAATCAAATGCAGACCACATTATCTACCAAGACAATTCACTTCGATTATAGTCACAGCCTGGTATAGAGGTTCTGGATGGCAAGAAGCTTAGCACCGGTGATGTACTGGGCCGTACCCACTACCCTCTTATGTGCCTTGCGGTCGGAGGCCGAGCAGTTGCCATACCAGGCAGTGATGCAACCCGTCAGGATGCTCTCGATGGTGCAGTTGTTGAACCTTTTGAGGATCTGAGGATCCATGCCAAATCTTCTCAGTCTCCTGAGGGGGACTAGGTTTTGTTGTGCCCTATTCACGACTCTCTTAGTGTGCATGGACCATGTTAGTTTGTTGGTGATGTGGACGCCAAGGAACTTGAAGCTCTCAACCTGCTCCATTACAGCCCCATCGATGAGAATGGGGGCGTGCTTTCTCCTCCTTTTCCTGTTGTCCACAATCCTCTTCTTTGTTGATCACGTACGTTTGTCCAAAACAACTCTGGTCCTTCAGCGGGTTGCTGAAATTCATACTTTAATACAAACTTTTATTGAATACAAACACCGACTTCTTCCATTTTTACAAGAATCGACTGATGGTGACTCAATGTTGTTGTTACCAAATCCCTCGACCAGTTATTAAAGCAACTCTGCCTCAACATAAGAGAACTGAATTAAACGTTCCTCAACTAATTAGAGCTTAACAGTGTAATTGTTTGCTTTTGTGCTGATAAATTTGGCAGATGCAGCTCTAACAGAATGAAGTCTGTTGTGGCAAGCTATAGATACCATTCTGCCAAATCTCAGATAATGTTCAACCGACTGATAATGAAATAACTCACCCATCGTTCCACAGGGACAGCAGATGCCTCTTGATGAGATCCAGGATAGCTTCGATCCACAGCCAGAAGGGAAAGCTCTTCTCACTGAGACTCTACAGTAGACAATTTGTCTTCAGATGTCTAGATGGATCACTAGGTCCTTCTATATTGTTGTCTGTGAACTGTAAAGATGTTGTATTCTGTATATATTGTAGTCACCTACCTTACAGAACTTGGTCCAGGGGATAAGGCCCTCAGGATCCCTCTGTGCTTTCTGGCCTGTTAGAACATGTTTACCTCATCATACAAATATATTGAGTTTGTAGATCAACCAATAACATTATTAGAAGTATGATAACATAACAAAAGCCAATCCCCCATCATGACTCACCCAGTAGTTTGTCGGCCAGCATGCCTAGCTGCTCTTCATTGAGTCCCCTCTTGGTGACAGAGGAGAACTGCCAGCTCAGCACCTCGGACAGCTGACCCCAGGACGCTACAGGAGGGCTCAGGAAGAACTTCAAGTTCTGGGACAGACCAGGGAAACGAGCAAGACATAAAAGGAGAGCAGTGCGTTTGTGTACTGTCAATTTTTGATCTGATTTACACTGGCTAATGGGTGGGCCTTCTGAACAGGTCTCTCTTGCAATGAGATTTGATCTCAATGCAAATAAATGAAGTATAAATAAAGGTTAAATGAAATGAAGGCACTGTACTCCACCTTGGGCTCGCTGGTCAGCATGTTGTACCACAGGATGGAGGCCCAGCCACTGGGCAGCTGGCTGACGTTGGAGATGACCACGATGGGCAGGGAGATGGTCTAAGAAGGACCAGAGGCCAGAGAAAGTCAAATCGAATGAAATAAGGTCAGAGTGCTGTTGGATCTCATGAAAATGGGAGTGTAGACCGAGTATAAAGCGAAGCCAGTTCAGATAGTGAACCTGAGTGCCCGCCTCAGTTTTGATTGCTAGTATGCGTTTGCTTCTTTTGCTGCATTGACGCTGCTGCTGTGACTAGACGTTTCTCACTGTACTGCTGTTTTCTGATATGAATTGTCTTTGCGAATGCTCGCTAGCTGTGGTTGAACCCCGCCCGCATCATTCAATATGCTCAAGTGGCACGTCTGGCTGCTGAGAGGATGTCACTGACTGCGAGGATCAATCCACGTCGCCTCTCTACTGTTGTCAATAGTGGTTACAACTAGCTAAAGTATTGTATACTTTTGTTTGTTTCCAATGCCAGCTTCGGGCAGAGTCCGTGCGCTCGGTTAATACACCCCATCACAGAGAAATCTGCTCGCCCATACAGGAGGAAGTAGCCTACACTAGCCTTTATGGGTCGATATACAGCGAGTACGAATGTTTATCGTGATGACGTGAGAAAGATGGTGCTCATCACGGCGATTTGATAGTATTTGGTCTTAAGTGGCCGCTAATTTGTTTATTGCAGAAATAAATCTAGATAGTAGCCTATTATGTGTCGAGCGGGACACCAGAACGCTGCAAGACACTGTAGTATCAGCTATACATTTACGATGTCTTCCAGTCACATTGGCTAGTGTGACTTGCACCGGCAGTCACACTTACAATTTCGTACATATTCTGACTGTAGGTTTGTCATTCTGGAACCTTCCTTTATACATTTGAGCTAAAAAAACTCAATTTAACGTGCAGGTCTGAAATAGTGTGCAATTATAGCTATACCTGCAGCTTCTGTTCTGAGCAAACTAATATGCAGGCATATTTCAACATCTATTTGGTCTATCTCTTCTTGTTATCAGGTCATCATCGATCTTCTCTCAGGGTTTAGCGGAATATACGTTAGACATAGCCATCAGCTCAGGTAGAACTTATTGTAGACCTAGGTTTTAGATAGTCATGTCACTCTCACTTTGCACTTCTGTGCATGCACCAGACACATCAGCTACTGCTAGATGTAGCAGGTAAATTAAATAGTACACGTGGTTACACATAGCTACCGCTTAGTTGCGGTTTTAGGGGGTTGTTAGTATACTACATGTTGTTTTATGCTATGTGCGTAGCCTAATCAGGATCAATCGTACCGCTACTGTCATGGCCTACGGAAAAGCGTCTCTCTCCTCTCTCAGTAACACAAGTTTGAGTCTAAGTTCAGGCGAAAGGGTTGCAGTTGCATTGCACTTTTCCAGGGGCGGTCCGTATGATGGCTTAAAGGGGTATGAGGTATGATGGCTTAAAGGGTCAGTCTGAAATACACTCAAATGTTCCTTCCCTTTCATCTTGCATGGTCTCTTAAGTATTGTTTGCATTGTGGACACTCACATGTTAACCGTACTCCCATACAGTGACTTGCGAAAAAGTATTCACCCCCCTTGGCATTTTTCCTATTTTGTTGTTAGAACCTGGAATTAAAATTGAGGGGGGGTTTGTATCATTTGATTAAAACAACATTCCATTTTGGAGATGCAAAATATTTTTTATTGTGAAACAAACAAGAAATAAGACAAAAAAAACGAAACACTTGAGAGTGCATAACTATTCACCCCCCCAAAGTCAATACTTTGTAGAGGTACCTTTTGCAGCAATTACCGCTGCAAGTCTCTTGGGGTATGTCTCTATAAGCTTGGCACATCTAGCCACTGGGATTCTTGCCCATTCTTCAAGGCAAAACTGATCCAGCTCCTTCAAGTTGAATGGGTTCCGCTGGTGTACAGCAATATTTAAGTCATAACACAGATTCTCAATTTGATTGAGGTCTGGGCTTTGACTAGGCCATTCCAAGACATTAAAATGTTTCCCCTTAAACCACTCATGTGTTGCTGTAGCAGTATGCTTAGGGTCATTGTTCTGCTGGAAGGTGAACCTCCGTCTCAGTCTCAAATCTCTGGAAGACTGAAACAGGTTTCCCTCAAGAATTTCCCTGTATTTAGCACCATCAATCATTCCTTCAATTCTGACCTGTTTCCCAGTCCCTGCCAATGAAAAACATCCCCACAGCATTATGCTGCCACCATCATGCTTCACTGTGTTCTCTTGGTGATGAGAGGTGTTGGGTTTGCACCAGACATAGCGTTTTCCTAAATGGCCAAAAATCTCAATTTTAGTCTCATTTGACCAGATTACCTTATTCCATATGTTTGGAGAGTCTCCCACATGCCTTTTTGTGAACACCAAACGTGTTTGCTTAATCTTTCTTTAAGCAATGTCTTTTTTTCTGGCCACTCTTCCCTAAAGCCCAGCTCTGTGGAGTGTGGTCCTATGAACAGATACTCAACAGATACTCAAATCTCCACTGTGGAGCTTTGCAACTCCTTCAGGGTTATCTTTGGTCTCTTTGTTGCCTCTCTGATTAATGCCCTCCTTGCCTGGTCTGTGAGTTTTGGTGGGCGGTTTGTTGTTGTGCCATATTCTTTTCATTTTTTAATAACGGATTTAATGGTGATCCGTGGGATGTTCAAAGTTTCAGATATTTTTTTATAACCCAACCCTGATCAGTACTTATCCACAACTTTGTCCCTGCCCTGTTTGGAGAGCTCCTTGGTCTTCATGGTGCCGCTTGCTTGGTGGTGCCCCTTGCTTAGTGGTGTTGCAGACTCTGTGGCCTTTCAGAACAGGTGTATATATACTGAGATCATGTGACACTTAAAGTCCACCTGTGGCAGTCTCACTAAATATGTGACTTCTGAAGGTAATTGGTTGCACCAGATCTTATTTAGGGGCTTCATAGCAAAGGGGGTGAATACATATGCACGCAGCACTTTTCCGTTTTGTATTTTTTGAAACAAGCACTTTTTCAAATTTCACTTCACCAATTTTGACTATTTTGTGTATGTCCATTACATTAAATCCAAATAAAAATCCATTTAAATTACAGGTTGTAATGCAACAAAATAGGAAAAACGCCAAGGGGGATGAATACTTTTGCAAGGCACCCCTAGATGAAAGAGATGACAAAGCACTGTTAAGTTCTGCTGACGACGACTGATGTTCCATGCTAATTCTTTCATGTTATGCTACCTGGATACTGCGCACGGGCGGGACCTGGCAAACCTCTATTCAACATTGACGCTGGCAACGAATGACAAGATACTGGAACTAATCATGGCTCTGGTTCCTTCGGCAGCGCTGCGAGCTAGCTCTGAGCTATGGGCTGGCCAATTCTGCCTCGTTAGATAGGTAGAATATTTCTCATATACCAAGATGACAACTCATCTTGCTTCATCGATGGTACCCTGCGGTTCTTCATATGAGAAGTAGACGTATGGCTGCATTAGCTCATGCTACACAGTTAATATTCACACATAGGCCTAGTAGACATTCATGTAATGGTAGAATGACCTTCACTGGTCTATTAAGAGCTCCTAAACTGCGATGAGTTTAACTGCCAGTACCGTGCCTCATTAAGTTTGCTATGACGGAGTCAGCCGTGGTCAATAGCCTACATGTTGCCGTATTTGCTGGCTACTTGATATAAAGTACATATGCAGTGCCTTCGGAAAGTATTCAGACCCCTTGACTTTTTCCCCATTGTCACGTTAAAGCCTTATTCCAAAATTGATTAAATATTATAATATACAGTGGAGCAAAAAAGTATTTAGTCAGCCACCAATTGTGCAAGTTCTCCCACTTAAAAAGATGAGAGAGGCCTGTAAATTTTCATCATAGGTACACTGACTATAGACTATAACACTGAATAGTTTCTGAAGGCATTGTAGCTGCAGGTTGTTGACCGGCTCATATTGCTTAAGTTTGCTTGTTCGAGAAGGAGATATTTTTATATAGACCCGTCAGATGACTACTCATGTAGTTTCAGTGAGAGCACCCGGCGGTGCGTCTCCACGGCGGTTGGGTTCGTACTGCTTATGGTTGCTAGTTAGATAGGACGTAGATACTAAGATGACAGCTCATCTTGCCTCAAGCGAGGGTACCCAGTATCATATGAGAACTGTAAGTCATGTGTTGCACAGCGCATTCTACACATGGTTGATATTCACACATAAAATAGTCTTGTAATTGTAGGATGACTTAGCTGGTCTATTTGATCATGTCTCAACGGCGCTTTCTGCAATAGCGACACATAGTTGTCTGGTGTATGGTTCTGCCATTTTGGGGGATTGGTATAGTTTGTAGGTCATTCTATATATTGACGCTTTGCTGGGGCAGTGAGCTACCCTGATGTAACAGAGCCTATATCGCCAAGAATTGAAAGATGAATTATTTAATAAATTGGTAAACATATTTCTATGTCGTGTTTCTTTTCTGAAATAAAGAAAAGACAGTTCAGAAAGCTGAGGTGGCACCAATTAGATGCTAGTAACAATCCCCTTTAACTAATTTGGCGCTCTATTTAAGCTGACCGATTTTGCTAACACATCCTGCTGCCGCTTGCTGCTGCTGCTAGTATCTGTTTACTTCTTTACTCCCACCACCACCCCAGCCTCCACCTGTTAGGTTCTGCTTTCCTGCTTGTAGGTTATTTTCTATATTGACGCTTTGCTTGGGCAGTGAGCTACCCTGAAGGAGCCTATTTCGACCAATACTTGCATTATTCAATCTTTAATAATAAATATTTTCTACTTGGCGTTTCCTTTCTGAACTATATTGCAGATCACTTACCTCTAGTTTGATTTCCAGACCTGACTGGTTGAGTTCCGACTCAAAGCAGATGCAGTGCAGCTCCTCTGTCACAATGAGAGGCCCCTGGAATAACATGGTCAGACATTAGGTAACACATTAGGGCTAACGTCCCAATTGTCTTGCCTTCCTCCAAAAGTCTGTACTTGTTCACTTCCCTGATTTGAAAGGAAAATGACTGGTATAAGAAATATGATGGAAACTCCCTCCGAACCAATTCAATGCTTTTAGATTTGTGGGAAGTGGCGAACGAGCGCACACTTCAGGAGAAAGAAGATATTATCGGGACGCACCCATATCTATCGGAATGAGCTGACTGTAACCGATTACCTTATTATAGGCCAGTCATATAACCCAGCGATCAATCTGCAGGTCGTCTCTTACCTCATTTGTTCGGTTGCCAGCTACTTTCTGCTCTTTCAGTTGCTGTGTTGAGACCAGAGAATAAACTGTAAGGAGTGATGACAGTGCAGGTCCAAATGGACAATCGGGACAACTCATTCAGAAGTAGTGCCCTGTATGCTATTTGTAAATGGTGCTAGCTTACCAAGTGGCGAAACTCTGCAGCCAAGCTTCCATTTGACTCCTCCATATTCATAACTTTTGTGTTGGTGCCCAATATGTTGAACTTACGAAACCCTTTCTTTTCTGTAACGTCCCTGGAGAGAAAATGCAATGTGCATTCCCCCTTTAGTTATGTATTCACATCCCAAATTCAAGAGAAGGGCATAACAACACACAAACATATTCTTACCACACTCATCCACTTACTTGTCAAACAAAGCTTTCACTTTGAGTTGATAGTTGAATTCCTGGAGTTTCACAAGAAATCTAGAGAGGAAATACAAATCAAAACTTAACCAGGTCTGGACAGATCCATAGGAACTACAGATGGGAGGAACTACAGATGGGAGGTGCTGTTGTGTTTGTGCTTACCTGAGCTTGACAGTGAACTGCACCTGTGTCTTCAGCACCAGAGTTCTCTGTGGATGTGTGGGCATACAGGGCTGTCTCTCTACCACCAAGGAACTAAGACACACCACAGAGACACAAGGAATTTTGAGGTGATATACTCTATAGAGGCATTTAGATATCCTTCAAGAACAAATGGGTAGAATATACAGTATATGTATATGCACTGCTCAAAAAAATAAAGGGAACACTGAAACAACACAATGTAACTCCAAGTCAATCACACTTCAATGAAATCAAACTGTCCACTTAGGAAGCAACACTGATTGACAATAAATTTCACATGCTGTTGTGCAAATGGAATAGACAACATGTGGAAATTATAGGAAATTATCAAGACACCCCCAATAAAGGAGTGGTTCTGCAGGTGATAACCACAGACCACTTCTCAGTTCCTATGCTTCCTGGCTGATGTTTTGGTCACTTTTGAATGCTGGCGGTGCTTTCACTCTAGTGGTAGCATGAGACGGAGTCTACAACCCACACAAGTGGCTCAGGTAGTGCAGCTCGTCCAGGATGGCACATCAATGCGAGCTGTGGCAAGAAGGTTTGCTGTGTCTGTCAGCGTAGTGTCCAGAGCATGGAGGCGCTACCAGGAGACAGGCCAGTACATCAGGAGACGTGGAGGAGGAGGGCAACAACCCAGCAGCAGGACCGCTACCTCTGCCTTTGTGCAAGGAGGAGCACTGCCAGAGCCCTGCAAAATGACCTCCAGCAGGCCACAAATGTGCATGTGTCTGCTCAAACGGTCAGAAACAGCCTCCATGAGGGTGGTATGAGGGCCCGACGTCCACAGGTGGGGGTTGTGCTTACAGCCCAACACCGTGCAGGACGTTTGGCATTTGCCAGAGAACACCAAGATTGGCAAATTCACCACTGGCGCCCTGTGCTCTTCACAGATGAAAGCAGGTTCACGCTGAGCACATGTGACAGACGTGACAGTCTGGAGACGCCATGGAGAACGTTCTGCTGCCTGCAACATCCTCCAGCATGACCGGTTTGGCGGTGGGGCAGTCATGGTGTGGGGTGGCATTTCTTTGGGGGGCCGCACAGCCCTTCATGTGCTCGCCAGAGGTAGCCTGACTGCCATTAGGTACCGAGATGAGATCCTCAGACCCCTTGTGAGACCATATGCTGGTGCGGTTGGCCCTGGGTTCCTCCTAATGCAAGACAATGCTAGACCTCATGTGGCTGGAGTGTGTCAGCAGTTCATGCAAGAGGAAAGCATTGATGCTATGGACTGGCCCGCCCGTTCCCCAGACCTGAATCCAATTGAGCACATCTGGGACATCATGTCTCGCTCCATCCACCAATGCCACGTTGCACCACAGACTGTCCAGGAGTTGGCGGATGCTTTAGTCCAGGTCTGGGAGGAGATCCCTCAGGAGACCATCCGCCACCTCATCAGGAGCATGCCCAGGCGTTGTAGGGAGGTCATACAGGCACGTGGGGGGCACACACACTACTGAGCCTCATTTTGACTTGTTTTAAGGACATTATATCAAAGTTGGATCAGCCTGTAGTGTGGTTTTCCACTTTAATTTTGAGTGTGACTCCAAATCCAGACCTCCATGGGTTGATAAATTTGATTTCCATTGATCATTTTTGTGTGATTTTGTTGTCAGCACATTCAACTATGTAAAGAAAAAAGTATTTAATAAGAATATTTCATTCATTCAGATCTAGGATGTGTTATTTTAGTGTTCCCTTTATTTTTTTGAGCAGTGTATATACAGTCTGGAGAACAGACTTGCAGGTTTTCCTACTTACAAAGCATGTAGAGGTCTATAATTTTTATCATAGGTACACAGGTTCAACTGTGAGAGACAGAATCTAAAACAAAAATCCAGAAATCACATTGTATGATTTTTAAGTAATTCATTTGCATTTTATTGCATGCCATAAGTATTTGATGCATCAGAAAAGCAGAACTTAATATTTGGTACAGAAACCTTTGTATGCAATTACAGAGATCATACATTTCCTGTAGTTCTTGACCAGGTTTGCACACACTGCAGCAGGGATTTTGGCCCACTCCTCCATACAGACCTTCTCCAGATCATTCAGGTTTCGGGACTGTCGCTGGGCAATACGGACTTTCATCTCCCTCCAAAGATTTTCTATTGGGTTCAGGTCTGGAGACTGGCTAGGCCACTCCAGGACCTTGAGATGCATCTTACGGAGCCACTCCTTGGTTGCCCTGGCTGTGTGCTTCGGGTCGTTGTCATGCTGGAAGACCCAGCCATGACCCATCTTCAATGCTCTTACTGAGGGAAGGAGGTTCTTGGCCAAGATCTCGCAATACATGGCCCCATTCATCCTCCCCTTAATACAGTGCAGTTGTCCTGTCCCCTTTGCAGAAGAGCATCCCCAAAGAATGATGTTTCCACCTCCATGCTTCACGGTTGGGATGGCGTTCTTGGGGTTGTACTCACCCTTCTTCTTCCTCCTAACACGGCGAGTGGAGTTTAGACCAAAAATCTCTATTTTTGTCTCATCAGACCACATGACCTTCTCCCATTCCTCCTCTGGATCATCCAGATGGTCATTGGCAAACTTCAGACGGGCCTGGACATGCGTTGGCTTGAGCAGGGGGACCTTGTGTGCGCTGCAGGATTTTAATCCATGACGGCGTAGTGTGTTACTAATGGTTTTCTTTGAGACTGTGGTCCCAGCTCTCTTCAGGTCATTGACCAGGTCCTGCCGTGTAGTTCTGGGCTGATCCCTCACCTTCCTCATGATCATTGATGCCCCACAAGGTGAGATCTTGCATGGAGCCCCAGACCGAGGGTGATTGACCGTCATCTTGTACTTCTTCCATTTTTGAATAATTGCGCCAACAGTTGTTGCCTTCTCACCAAGCTGCTTGCCTATTGTCCTGTAGCCCATCCCAGCCTTGTGCAGGTCTACAATTTTATCCTTGATGTCTTTACACAGCTCTCTGGTCTTGGCCATTGTGGAAAGGTTGGAGTCTGTTTGATTGAGTGTGTGGACAGGTGTCTTTTATACAGGTAACAAGTTCAAACAGGTGCAGTTAATACAGGTAATGAGTGGAGAACAGGAGGGCTTCTTAAAGAAAAACTAACAGGTCTGTGAGAGCCGGAATTCTTACTGGTTGGTAGGTGATCAAATACTTATGTCATGCAATAAAATGCTAATTAATTACTTAAAAATCATACAATGTGATTTTCTGGATTTTTGTTTTAGATTCCGTCTCTCTCAGTTGAAGTGTACCTATGATATAAATTACAGACCTCTACATGCTTTGTAAGTAGTAAAACCTGCAAAATCGGCAGCCACTATAGACCCGGGTTCGAGCCTGGGCTGTGTCACTGCCGGCCGCGACTGGGATACCCATGAGGCGGGGCACAATTGGCCCAGTGTCGTCCGGGTTAAGGGAGGTTTTGGCCGGCTGGGATGTCCTTGTCCCAGCCGACTGGGATGTCCTTGTCCCGCATGCACCTGTGAAAAACACAGAATGGGTCTTTAACTTCGGAATACAAGTGTGGTGTCACTCACTATTCTAGGAGGTTCCGGAACAGTGCCAAGGCCCGCCCCTCCAGGAAGCCTTTCTGCTGTTTGATTGGGTCGTTGTCGTATGTGTACTTCTGCTCTAGTTCCTGGAGCTCCTTCAGCTGCTGCCTCACCTGCTGCAGGCTTTCTGCTACCGCTGTGAACCTACAGGGGAAGAAGAAGATGAAGCAGAACAAGAACAATACTTTATTTTGTTGGGTTCCTAAATTCATCTTTTTGCTTGATCAGACAAGAGATGCCCAAAAGAATGAACTAGTCTCCTCACCAGTTCTGCAGTTGGTCCAGACATGCATTGGGTGGTCCTCCAATACAGGAGCTCTGCTGCCTCTTCTTCCACTCAGGCAGCTCCTCTGAGATCAAGTCTGACTGGACCGCCTCGGCCATGTTGAGCACCTCCGCCAACTGGCCAACCACTTCCTGTGGAGGAAATTAAGTAAAGTCCATGCAAGTCTATGCACATAAAGAACCGTTATCTACGCTTCAACGTGAGCAAGCTGGTTATTACTGGATAATACACGTTTTCACATATAGTTTTGAGATATAGTTCAACTATATTTGTTACATTGTCTTTTCCCCCCATTTGATCCGACTGGTTTCACATTGCCAAATGTCAAACCAACAAAAACTCCTCAACAAAACCATGTGTACGTAAAAGTCATTTGTTTAAATGCCAAATCGTTAAATCCATCTATGATTATTATGAATCGTCAATTGCGTGTCCAATCTTCCAACAACATGCAGGAGGAAGCAGAGCGCAATATCTGCTACAACGGCAATGGGAATAGGCCATATTCAGCTATACCCCCGGTATAGCCCCCCGGCTCCCCTAACCTGCATTGGATGCGCTCATAAATGCGTTGCTACTCACAAAATGTTTCAGAGATATCACTGATGATGCTGCATGCATTCAATTAAATGCTTGCAAGTCAAACCACCAAAAATAATGAGCAACTTATTTTCCTGTGTTTTGGCTGACTGAGATCTCATCTGCAGCGAACCGCACCACAGTATGAATTGAATTGGACCGAGACCACCCTTTTTGAGCGAACCACTGTGGATTGTTTAGTGCCCTCCCAAGCGCGGATATAGTGTTCACACCAGTCCAAACAAACCGAACTAAGGGGGTAAACGCACCAAACCAATTTGGAAAAAACACACCAAACCAATTTGGTATGAAAGCCCCTTTAGTCTCAACTCATATCTTCTGAATGACTAGAACACATGTCATTTTAGTGGTGCTTGAAGCGTAAACAATCGGTTAACATTCACAGTACAATGTCACAATGAAATGTCACTGTTTAATCTCATCATGACCCCTCTTACCACTCTCTTGAACTTCAGCTTGAAACACATCTCTACAATCTGCAGCTTCTCGTGTTCCAGCTGTTTGGGTGTCAGCCCGTTCATTTCATGTTCTAAAGTGGGAGAAGGAAAAACATTCACTTACTGACTAAACCTGAAACACAGACCTGTAAATAAACAATCTATTACAGATTGAGAATAAAACACCTCACCTCTGTTCTTAAGAGTATTTTCCTTAAAGTCATGCTCATCTTGAAGGTATTCCAGAGACTTTATATTCTGATCCGCTTCCTAGCAAGTGAGATAAACACGTTGGATCAGGTAGATGGCAAACCTGACATGCATGAACATGTACTGCGAATCACTGATGGAACTGTTCCACCAGGAAACAATCAACATCTAGTATATGATGGAAATGATAACTCACCTGAACCTTGTTTTTCATGTCTTTGACTTTGTTGTCCAGGTTTTGCTTTTCCAGAACCATGCTGGTCTGTGTGTTTTCTCTGTCGGTCTGAAGAGGAAAATACTGTTCATTTAACTGCACAGTTAAAGCATGTAAACACTCCAATATAGAGTTATGTATCATCTACAATATCTGACAGCACGGATAGAGAAAGACGTGTGGTGATTTTATTAATTACAATGTATGTCAATACAAGTTCATGCAGGGCACCTCTATACTTTTGGCAGCAGCCAAAATCCTCTGCTCCTCCTTCAGGTTTCTGGAGATGATCATGGCCATATGAACGGGGTCCTCCTGAAAGCGGTCCTGGGAAAGTGGGTACTTTATTACCACAAACCCCAAAAACCATGCAGACACTGGGGTCATAACTTCCAGAATAAAAAATATAAAAAGTTCTTATAGATCATTCCTGTAACATACAAGCAATAAAGTATGGAAGGCCACTGGCAGTCCTGAAAAGATGTAACTGAGATAATACTACACCTGGAGGTTTCTCTTGATCTTGCGGATGTTGTGTTGTAGCAGGAAGTTGTTTTCCAGGGCGAAGCGGCTGTGTTGGTCATCCAGCTGGGCTAGGAGGTCATGGAAACGTACTGTTGCTAAGGAGTCCTGAACAGCCACATTTTCCCTACAGAGTTTCAATCACAGGGGAAGAGATCAGATGAAGGGTCTGAATAGACTACAGTAGAGAGTAGAGCTTTATTTATCCATTATACAGCACCGTCTCAGCATCACTAAAATAGAATAGAATGGAATAGAACCGAATATAGTAGAATAGAACGTTTATTTATCCATTAAATACAGCAGACTCTCTCCTCCCATCACTGCTTACCAATCGATGCTCTCAATCCACTTGCTGAGGTACTGTCTGATGTCCATGGGGAAGGAGTCATCATAGATCTGGTCAACCTGCTCCAGGTATTTAGACTCCAGTAGTTGCAGCTGGCACCACTGGGCCATCTGATCAAGGAGGAGTAACAGTGAGTTATTAAATGAGGCAATTAAATAAATGACATTGGCAAGAAAAAGTATGTGAACCGTTTGGAATTACCCGGATTTCTGAAAAAATTGGTCATAAAATTTGATCTGATCTTCATCTAAGTTACAACAATAGACAAACACAGCCTGCTTAAACTAATAACACACAAACGATTATACTTTTTCATGTCTTTATTGAACCCACCCTGTAAACATTCACAGTGCAGGGTGGGGAAAGTATGTGAACCCTTGGATTTAATAACTAGTTGACCCTCCTTTGGCAGCAATAAAAGTAACATTTTTTTTTGTAGTTGCGGATCAGACCTGCACAAAAGTCAGGAGGAATTTTGGACCATTCCTCTTTACAAAACTGTTTCAGTTCAGCATAATTCTTAGGATGTCTGGTGTGATCCCCTCGAGGTCATGCCACAGCATTTTAAATCGGGTCAAGGTCAGGACTCTGACTGATTTACTTCTGTGTTTTGGGTCATTGTCCTGTTGCATCACCCAACGTCTGTTGAGCCTCATTTGGTGGACAGGTAGCCTTACATTCTCCTGCTAAATGTCTTAATAAACTTGGGAATTCATTTTTGCAAAGCAGCCCCAAACCATGATACTCCCTCCACCATACTTTACAGTTGAGGTGAGGTATTGATGTTGTTGGGCTGTGCAATTTTTTCTCCACACATAGTGTTGTGTGTTCCTTCCAAACCACTCAACATTAGTTTAATCTGTCCACATAATATTTTGCCAGAAGCGCTGTGGAACATCCAGGTGCTCTTTTGCGAACTTCAGATGTGCAGCAATGTTTTTTTTGACAGCAGTGATTTCTTCTGAGGTGTCGTCCCATGAACACCCCTCTTGTTTAGTGTTTTACATATCGCAGACTCGTCAACAGAGAGGTTAGCATGTTCCATAGATTTAATCGAGTTAAATGTCCTTCCGGACCCCTTTAAGTGATGGGACGTAGCAAGCTACAGGATCTGCTTTAGTTTTCGAGACAATCTATCTCTTTCGAGGAAGGAGCTGGTTTTTACATATTGTGTATTTATTTATTCTGAACACAAACATTTAAATACGTACGTTTATGTTCGCTAGCTGGACCGGCAATCTGCAGAGTACTAAACTCAAAACTTGTGCACTATCCATAGTACTATCTCTGCTGATCACGTCTGCCAATCACGTTATCCGTATCTAAGGTAGTAGACAGCTGGTGACATCTCGAGAGCAATCTTCGCCCGACAAACTGCTATCAGGTAAAAAAAATACATTTATTTTAAACTATTTATAGTTATAGAAACATGATACCATCAATGCCAGCTGTAAAACGACTCCCAACATAGAACACCGCAACCTTTAGTAATGTATCTAGCTTGCTAATAAGTACATAATGTTTCTAGCTGGCAAGAGCAAATACAGTAGCCGTATCACTAGTTAGCATGTCATTCCGGGAGTAATAATTCAAAGTAATAATTTAAGACTACAAAAATCTATTGGACAAGTATTGTACATATAATACTGACATCAAGGCAGGACCCACTAATTCAACTCATACTGACAAATATGAAATGCCACATTATCCCTGTCAATAATTGGATAAAGATGATTGCAGAGCACCCTGCCTCAGACTGTCAAAATTTTAATTTTCTAGCTCACAAAATACACTATTTTGCTGTTTGATTCATACTGGACTCTCACTTCTGTCTCACATTATCTATTCAGCGCTCCTGTGTCCTGCTCCCAGAGATCAACCAAGTGCTATTCACCAAGCATGGGCTGATTCACGGACCTGTGAGGAGAACCCTCCTAATGCAGTTTAAACTAGCCCTGCTGTCACTATTTTGACATTGGGACCACATATCCATTTGCCTGTTGTCTTTTCCTGGTGGATTTGGTCTTGGACAGTCTAGGGCATTTTAGAGTTGAAGAACACCCACTACAGATACCCATTCTTGTTTGAGCATTTCGAAGACTAAATTCAATGTAGAATCAGTTTAACACATGACAAACCGATTATTTTACTATTGTAACATACAGTGGGGAGAATTATATTGTTCTCGTCAGCAGCCCAGGTTTTTGCCATAGATGGTAGAGTTCTCGTCTCTAGGCCACACAAGCTTTAGATTGCATTCTGCTAAGGTACTTGTCTCTCTCTACATCGTTTAGCTACATTAGTGACCAGTGTGGGATCTTTATGTCTATGGGGCCTGGGCACACAAATGCTCTAACAGAAAAGGGGGAATAGTGAATCATGCACTGGTGACAGTTCTACAGTCTCGATCAGAGGCTCAGGCTTCTGGCATAGATGGTAAAGTTCTCATTTCTGGACTGCAACATTGTAAGATTGTTTCCTCCACGGTACTTGATATAGCCTACATTGATTGGTAGGTTACACTATATTTACATACTTCAGACCCTCCCTAAGCCACCTTTGCTACTTGTCTCCATAGTCAATAAATGGTGAAAAACTATTTGTGATGATGTGCTTTGCTCAAATGTATATGCATGAAACGTACATTATGGAAAACATGTCTCACACTAGATTTTGGCACGGTCAACTTTTAGAAGGAACGTAAGAAAGTTAATAATTTAAACCACCTAAATATACTCACATTCACTGAACATTCAGTATTTGAAACTCAAACATTCATTTCCAAACTGCTTTTTCTATAATCCTATATGCTCTTTGACATTCTCTCTTATCTCTTATCTTTGTCATTCTCCATACCTTATATTCCAACGCATCCAACATCATAGTGCCCTCAAAGCTGATCACTAAGCTAAGGACTCTGGGACAAAACACCTCCCTCTGCAACTGGATCCTGGACTTCCTGATGGGCTGCCCCCAGGTGGTAAGGGTAGGCAACAACACATCCGCCACACTGATCCTCAATGCGGGTTCCCTCAGGGGTGTGTGCAAAGTCCCCTCCTGTACTCCCTGTTCACCCATGACTGCTTGGCCAAGCACGACACCAACACCATTAAGTTTGCCAATGGCACAACGGTTATAGGCCTGATCACCGACATGACAGCTTATAGGGAGGAGGTCAGAGACATGGCAGTGTGGTGCCAGGACAACAACTTCTCCCTCAACGTGATCAAGACAAAGGTGATTATCGTGGACTACAGGAAAAGGAGGGCAGAGCACGCCCCCATTCTCGTTGACGGGGCTGTAGTGGAGCAGGTTGAAAGCTTCAAGTTCCTTGGTGTCCATATCACCAACAAACTATCTTGGTCCAAACACACCAAGACAGTCGTGAAGAAGGCACGACAATGCCTATTCCCCCTCAGGAGATTGAAAAGATGTTGCATTGGCCCTCAGATCCTCAAAGAGTTATATTTCTGCAAAATCGAAGGCATGCTGACTGGCATCACTGCCTGGCATGGCAACTGCCCGGCCTCTGACTGCAAGGCGCTACAGAGGGTAGTGAATACATCACTGGGGCCAAGCTTCCTGCAATCCAAGAACTCTATATCAGGCGGTGTCAGAGGACGCCCCTAAAAATTGCCAAACACTCCAGCCACCCCCGGCAAGTGGTATCAGAGCGCCAAGTGGAAAGTCCCCCACCCGCTGCTAATCGCTGTCTATTATGTACACAGTCACTTTACTTAGGTTGGAGTGATTAAAACGTGTTTTTCAACCACTCCACACATTTCTTGTTAACAAACTATAGTTTTGGCTAGTTGGTTAGGACATCAACATCTACTGTGCATGACACAAGTCACTTTTCCAACAATTGTTTGAAGACAGATTATTTCACTTATAATTCACTGTATCACAATTCCAGTAGGTCAGAAGTTTACATACACTATGAAAATAAGATATGTGGCCTTGAAAAATTCCAGAAAATTAGTTCATGGCTTTAGAAGCTTCGGATTGACATAATTGGAGGTGTACCTGTGGATGTATTTCAAGGTCTACCTTCAAACTCAGTGCCTCTTTGCTTGACATCATGGGAAAATCTAAAGAAATTAGCCAAGACCTCAGAAAGAAAAGTGTAGACCTCCACAAGTCTGGTTCATCCTTGGGAGCAATTTCCAAACACATGAAGGTACCACGTTCATCTGTACAAACAATAGTACACAAGTATAAACACCATGGGACCACGCAGCCATCATACCGCTCAGGAAGTAGATGCGTTCTGTCTCCTAGAGATTAACGTACTTTGGGGCTAAAAGTGCAAATCAATCCCAGAACAACAGCAAAAGACATTGTGAAGATGCTGGAGGAAACAGGTACAAAAGTATCTATATCCACAGTAAAACGAGTCCTATATCGACATAACCTGAAAGGCCGCTCAGCAAGGAAGAAGCCACTGCTCCAAAACCGCCATAAAAAAGCCAGACTATGGTTTGCAACTGCACATGGGGACAAAGATCATACTTTTTTGAGAAATGTCCTCTGGTCTGATGAAACAAAAATAGAAATGTTGACCATAATGACCCTCGTTATGTTTGGAGGAAAAAGGGGGAGGCTTGCAAGCCGAAGATCACCATCCCATCCGAGAAGCACGGGGGTGGCAGCATCATGTTGTAGGGGTGCTTTGCTGCAGGACGGACTGGTGCACTTTACAAAATAGATGGCATAATGAGGGAGGAAGATTATGTGGATATATTGAAGCAACATCTCAAGACATCAGTCAGGAAGTTAAAGCTTGGTCGCAAATGGGTCTTCCTGTGGACAATGACCCCAAGCATACTTCCAAAGTTGTGGCAAAAGGACAACAAAGTCAAGGTATTGGTGTGGCCATCACAAAGCCCTGACCTCAATCCGATAGAACATTTGTGGGCAGAACTGAAAAGGTATGTGCGAGCAAGGAGGCCTACAAACCTGACTCAGTTACACCAACTCTGTCAGGAGGAATGGATCAAAATTCACCCAATTAACTGTGGGAAGCTTGTGGAAGGCTACCTGAAACATTTGACCCAAGTTAAACAATTTAAAGGCAACGCTACCAAATTAATTGAGTGTATGTAAACTCCTGACTCACTGGGAATGTGATGAAAGAAATAAAAGCTGAAATAAATCACTCTCTACTATTTTTCTGACATTTCACATTCTTAAAATAAAGTGGTGATCCTAACTGACTTAAAGACAGTGAATTTGAACTTTTAAGGATTAAATGTCAGGAATTGTGAAAAACTGAGTTTAAATGTATTTGGCTAAGGTGTATGTAAACTTCCGACTTCAACTGTACATACATACATACATACATACATACATACATACATACATACATACATACATACATACATACATACATACATACATATATATAATAGTGAAACTAACTTAATCCACCCCAATAAAAATAGTACATTGCCAAAACAAACAAAACACCCACTTCTTTCTTCTTTAAATTCTCAATTTTCCCTTCTCAGACTCTAGGACCTGAGAGGGTGGTACGGCTCTAGGACCTGAGAGGGTGGTACAGCTCTAGGACCTGAGAGGGATTTTCGGCTTGTGCCAATATTCCATGCAACTCCTTCGCTGAGAAATCTTTCAGCCCCAGGAACCGCTCTGCTGCATCCACTATGATTTCTATCTTCCTGGACCTTCTCTCCACCTTGGCAGTGCCATTAATTACCCTTGCTATAAAAGGCAACAAAGTCCACACCTTCTTAAACTTTAAACTGTCAGGATCCTGATGGTGAAAGGCAACCGCTGCAGCTTGCAGTGTAGGCCTATCCACCAACATGGACTCTTCTGCTGCACCATTCAAACACTCAACCCTTTTCACAGCTTCTGCAAATCACATGCTCTGTACAACCCTGACTTTGGCCACCTCATTCTCTTTCATCCCTGTGGGGCATTCGAAAGGGGTGAGTTCATGGTTCCCACCGCGATTGCAATATGTCACATATTCATCACTTTTATAACATATAACATGATATTTTCCACAACTTGGACATCCCGGCTTCTCCCTTCTGCAAACACTTGCTACATGACCGAAAGCTTTACAATGATCACACTGCATTGGTCTTGGGACAAATGTTCTGACTCTGTAGTTAATATACACTAACTGCACTTGAGTAGGGAGAGACTTGAGTAGGGAGAAAACAAAAGAACAGATAGACTCTTCACTTTTTCACCATTCACCGCACGATTCATCCGATGTGCTTCAAATCACTCCAGGAATATTTTTAATCTCTTTCAAAATCGACTTCCCACGAAACGCCAGAGGGGTAACCCTTGAGGGCTTCCCTGTGCCGAAAAGACATACACACACGACACTTCAAACTTATCAAATCTGATCCGCAGAAACACAGAAATCCAAACAAGCACGCCTCTAGTGATCCTCACAGCCTTCACTTTACCCAGCACTCTCTCCACCAGTTTGGATAACG